>NC_081422.1:61501417-61721959 GCF_949786415.1 Peromyscus eremicus
TTATTATTGTATGTGTATGTGGGGCGGGGCTTGTGTCATGGCCTATATGTAGAAATCAGAGGGGGGAAATGTGTAGTTAGAATCTCTCCTTCCATGTTTACTTAGGTTTGAGGGATCAAACTCAGGTCACCAGACTTGCATGCTGAGCCACCTCACTGACCCTCTTCTTTCATTTTAGGGATTTGTGTCTATTGAAATACTTTGGAGGGAGGGGAGCTGAAAAGAGGCTCAGTGGTGAAGAACACTGGCTGCTCCGGGAGGACCCTGGCTGGGTTCCCAACACCCATGTGACACAACTATCCATGACTCCAGTCCCAGGGAATCCAGTACTCTCTTCTGGCCTCTGTGAGCACTGCACACATGTGGCACTGTGCACACACATATATGTAGCCAAAACACCCATACATATAAAAAAAATTTTAAGGAAATAACTTTTGGTTCCAGTAACTTTTGACACAGTGGGATATGTCAGCTATTCTGTCTGTGGAAAGGCGCATACTTATACTTACATAGTAAAGAGCTAAGTTCAGAAGAGAAGTGAGAATTAAGAAATTTAAAGTCCCTAAATTTCCTGAGGGGAATTTTGTTAATTCTTGGGAATTTTTAAAAAAATAATAATTCTGTCATATTTTCAGTTATTTGGCTTTTTTTCTACTACCAACTATGTATAATATTGGGACTTTCCAGTCCTTTATTTGTACACAAATGGTGAAGTATTCAGGCATATTGATATATTGACATTATTTTAAAAATCAGATTTTCCTTTCATTGTGCATTATTAATCCTCAGATTTTGTACCTGGCATATTAGAGACCATATTCACGGTAATAGTAACTGGGTACCATTGATTCTAAGTCGCTTGCTCAAAGGTCTCATCCTAAGTATTTATAGAGTTAGGGATTTGCAGGCAACAGATTCTGTGTTGACATTATTTTTCAATTTGATGATATTCTGTTCTAAAATGTCCTGTTATAGTGATCCAAGGAAGACGGATATATCCATGCTTTTTGCCATTTGCTCATTCCTATCATCACTGTAGAGAGCATGGACCAGCATGTTCAACTTTAGAAAATGTTGGCTAAAGCCTTTTGTGCTATAAGTATTGTAGATGAAAACTGAATACAGACATCTCAAGAATTTGCTTTGTGTGTATTTCATGACCTGAACAGTCTCTCTTCCTGACTCTAGAAATCTCTTCTTCCCCCACTGGTGACTGAATCATGGTACTGACTCTTAGCTACAGAGAAGGCACTTGATCCAGACCGGGTCAGTCTGAGTTCCTCCGTGTGGACATTTTTTTTTTTTTTGTTTTTCGAGACAGGGTTTCTCTGTGTAGCTTTGCGCCTTTCCTGGATCTCGCTCTGTAGACCAGGCTGGCCTCGAACTCACAAAGATCCACCTGGCTCTGCCTCCCAAGTGCCGGGATTAAAGGCGTGCGCCACCACCGCCCGGCTCCCTGTGGACTTTCTAATGAAGCAGATAACAATACCGAAAGGGTCTGGTGTGAGTTTGCAGCTGATTTTGATGAGAGCTTGAGTTCATTTTTTGCATGCTTTTTCCTGGCCAGTTATCTTTGCTCATGACAGTAAACACAATTGCCATGTTGTACACATTCAAGTATTACTATCTCCTTAGATGGCAAGGCCTCCCTACCAAAAACAACTATGACATTCTTGAGAGACACTGTATTCTCTATGCAAAATTTCAGTATAAATTAAAAATTTGTTTTGAGCCTGGCAGTGGTGGTGCACACCTTTAATCCCAATACTTGGGAGGCAGAGGCAGGTGGATCTCTGAGTTCAAGGCCAGCCTGGTGTACAGAGTGAGTTCCAGGACAGCCAGGGTTACACAGAGAAACCTTGTCTTGAAAAACTAAAAAGCAAAAAGAATTTGTTTCAAAATGTGTTTATGTACATTGTGTGTATGTTGGGGGGCAGTGCATGCTACAGTGTGCATGTGGAGGTCAGAGGACAACCTTGGGTGTCAGTCCTTGCCTTCCATCTTGTTGAGGCAGGGTCTCTAATTGTTCACTTCTGCATAAACCAGGGACGTGAGCTTCTAGGGATTCTCATGTCTCCACTTGTCATAGGTACACACTGAGATTACAGATGCCCACTACTGATGCTGCATCCAGCTTTATCTGGGGATCCAAACTCTAGTCTTCACACTTGCTTGGCATGTACTTTATCCACTCAGCCATCTTTCCAGCCCAAGAATGTTGATTTGCTGATCCATGACACTTGAGTATGAGAAATGTTATCTTAAGGGAAACTAAATGTGGGTGAGACCTCTACTTGGCAAAGTAGAAATTGGCCACTATGGGGATTTTCTTCCCCTTGGTTGTATTCTAGAAGAACCCAGGTGCTTATGTGAGCCTAGTATATTAAGAGTGAGTAGCCTCTGGGCCATGAGAGTGCACCCTCCATGTTGATGCTTCTACCCAGGTACTCTTGGGTGCTGGTCCTCTGCCACTGGTTGCACACAGCTGTCCCGGTGGGCTACAAAGATGTCCTTCATGGTCACTATCCTCACTGACTGATGACTCAGCTGTGGCATAAGTCCTCTCTGTGTAGAGGAAGAATTTGTATACTTCTTTGTCTTCTTGCTTCACTCTTGGAACTCTTCTAGGAAAGAGATCTCACTAACTTCTTGTATCCCCAAGATACCCCGCTGGACACTTTATACACAATAGGTACTTGGGTAAGTTATTGAATGAATGAATGAACGAACAAACAAATGAACAGTCAGTCGCGCCAACCAGCATGGCTAACTTTAAAAAAACAAAAACAAAGCCTTGGGAGAATTTGGGTTTTTATTGGCTAAAAGGCCTACATCCTTTGAGTCTCATCGGTATCTTTCTATTTATACTCTACTTTGTATTTGTTATTTGTTCTGTAATTACACTATTCATTGTTATGTTTAAGAAATCAGTTTGATTATATGTTCTTCTTCTAGTTTGTCAAGATCTCACTGAAAGATAAGCCCTTAAAAATACCAATTCTCTTATCACCTGTGTGTCATCTAAAAACATTCCATTTGTTTAGTGATAGTCTGCTGGTATAATTCTATAATTATCCTCATCAGAGAGGGACAAGCTGTACTCTTCCACCCACTGATATTTCCTGAGCAATCACCAGGTTAATAACGTCTACTCAAACAAATATTCATTACGCTCACATTATAAAGCCAGCTCAGCAAGGCCACCTGGAGGTCACAGAAAAACCTGTCCTGTGGTCCCTGGCCTCAGTTTGTTCTCAGCTAGTGGAGGAGTGAACGAACAAGTGAAAAGTTGAGTGACAAATGTGAGCAGACATTTTGCTGGTACACGTGGGTGGGTCAAGGGACCATTCTGGTTGATTGCTTGGTTTTTAATTTCCATCAAATGCACTCGTTCTCGTTGGCTGGTGTCTGGTTTTAATATCTGAGCATCCATCCTGATTATTCAATCTTCTACCCTGATTAGCCAAATAGTAATGCCAAACCATGGCATATTTTCAATACTGCCACTTGATGCAAATGTTAAGCAAAATCAGATACTATTTTAAGAACTGATACATGAAACTATTGTATCTGCTTGCCTAACGAGTCTCTACAAAGCTAGTCTCCTGTAACAAAGCCAGTATCCAAGGGATGGGAGGATATTCTGCATCCCTTAGTGCTGGGCTGATAACCATACTGAGGGAGGCTCTCTATGGAAAAGGCCCCTAGAATATTGGCAAGGGCCAAGGCCAATGTCCAGTTAAAGGCAAAACTTTTCTTGGGGGCTAATGGCAGAACCTTAGTCATCTACAATAAAGAAGGCATCCAAGTTGCAATATTCTGGGTGGCTCTTTCTGAGCAGAATATAGGTCTCAGGAAGGAGAGGTGTGGGTTAGCATGCCTAAAGCATAGGGCTCAATTCGCTACTCCAAGAGCAACGTGGAAGAAATCCATTCTAATTCCTGATAAATTATTTCTTTCTGTAATAACAAAGTTTCTAACAATAAAATGTTAGGGCGTTTCATTGCTTTAATTAACCTAAGTATTGATTGCTACATTATAGGATTTTTGTGTCAAAGGAGGTGGAGGTCAGCAGACAACTCTCTGGAGTCTGTTCTCCATTTCTACTGTATGTGTCGCAGGAATCCAACTCAGTCCATCATGCTTACAGGATAAGTACTTTTACCTGCTGAGCCATCCCACTGGCCCCTTGTCATTTTTTTTTTTTCTTGCACGGGTAGGTCTTAAATCCAGGGCTTCATGCGTGCCGTGCAAGTATTCTACCACTGAGCCTGTCCTACCCCAGCTTAAGAAAGTCATTTGGGTCAACTTTAAATAGACTTTGATCCAATAGCAAAGCACAGCTGTGCACTCTAACAGGTACTGAGATGCTACAGTAGGTAACTAAAACATTTTTAGGTCTTGAATCAGATATAGATGTAGTGACAAGAGAGGCTTAATCCAGCAGCTCAGACGACATGCCTGGGTCCTAGCTCCTCCCTCTTAGTTTCATAATGCATATAATATGGTTACAACATGTTTTCCTGAAACCTCTGGTCTCCTAACTTCTATATTGAAACAGAGAAGAATATAAACATGCTCTTCTCCAAGAGTTTGAATTCATGCTCTGAAACTGAGTTCTTCAGGTATTGATTGCCCTACTCTAACATAATCAAAGAGAATAGCCTAAGTTGACTGGCTGAAGCTACTAGAATTGAGAGTGGGGTCAATCTCACCCTACACACAGAATTCTATTAGATATAAAGAAGACCAGAGAAGCCACAGTGAACATTAACACGGGTTTCAGTTGGACATAAAGGGACATGTGTGTCTGGTTCTGCCAAGTAGAGGAAGCACAGGGCTGAACTCAAGACCATTCCCACTCGTCATTCTCTTAAGCAGAATGACTGATGTTTAACTTTGAAGAAGGAAGCATGGCCTCCCTTGGGAGAGGGTGGATGGTCCAAAGCTGGGATTAACCAAACAGTTGGACAGTTGGGCCTGTTCCTACTCTACTTCAGCAGGCAGCTAAGGTTAAGATTAGGTTAAACAAATACTTGACAGTCTCGAATCTATCTGCCAGGCTCTGACAAGGCTGTCCTGCGACTTTGTCACCAGGTGACCTGGTTTCTGATCACAGCTCTGTCACTACCCCTGTGACCTTCACAAGGACAACAATACTTCCATCTCCTCATCTGTGAGAGGAGGTGGAGGGAGGAACTGCATTATCCCTTTCCATCTGCTCAATCCTTTCTGCTCTTAGATTAATGTTCTTATAACAGGTGACCTTAGGGCTAAAGACCTGGACCTACAGACACTGGTCTCCTGGGCCACCCAAACACCCTGATTGAATCGAGTGGCCTCAGAGGTCTTCTGGGTCTGTACAGACTGTGGTGCCAGGAAAGTAGCTCATCACACCTAGTTCCTTGTTCTAAGTAATGTTCTATTTACTCTATGACTCAGTTATAAGTACTTCTCTCTTTACAAAGAGTGCTGAGTTCCAGTATTTTCTGAGATGGCAATGGCTTATTAGGTTACCAATGACTGATTGGATTGTGAACTATGGGGTTAAAGAGAACAATTAAATTTGGTGCTGGAGATATGGCTCAGCCATTTAGAGCACTTGCTACTCTTTCAGAGGACCCAGATTCAATACCTGACCCATGCTGGGCAGCTCACAACTGCCTAAAACTTCAGCTTTAGGAGATCCACCATCCTCTTCTGGCCTTTGTGAGTACCTATACACATGTGGCAGACACAAAGCACCCCACCCCCGTTCTAGTTTATATTTTGAGTCAAATCTAATCAAAGTCCTTCCTCCAGTTTGACTTAGTATGGATAATGGTTTCCTGAAAAGAAAAAAAAATAAGCTTTTATCCCCCTAATTAAATAACAGCAAGGACTTGTAATCGGAGAACATGGTGGATTATTCCAGAACCTGTGATAAAATATCCTCTCTTTTTCTGAAATTCCTTTCCTCCCTGTTCAGACAGAACTGAAGGGTTAATGTAAAAATCAAGCCAAATTCATTTATAATCAGAAAAATGATAGCGGCAACGGAGTAGACTGCAAAAGAAATAAAGGGGACTAGGTAATTCTTGGGAGCCATCAGGAACACTCGGATGGAGAAAAACTGCTAATGAAATCCCAATCACACCACGATTCCCACCTATTGTGTTCTGTGACCCGAGTAGCTGTACGGCCTAATGAGGCTTGTTGAGGGGATTATCACGTCTTATTTCTGCAGTGACTAGCTTAATATTCATTGAGGCTTTTATGAGGTTTCCATATGTCTCTAGAGCAAAACATTTGTGTGTGCCATCTGCTACTCAAGAACGGTTTTGGAGAAAAAGAATGCAAATTGCTTAGTTCTTTAATTACTTTGGGGGTGAGCAACACTACAGTTGGGACTCTGGAGAGAACACTGTTATTTCCTTAGTCACCAACCCCAAGAATTTTTGTTACGAGAAAACAACATGGAAAGATATAGAAGCCTAAAATTATTTGTATTGTTGTGTGTGTGTGCACATGTTCATGTGTGAGCTATGCATGTATGTATGTGGAGGCCAGAGGGGGTTGCCAGCCAGGTGTTTTCCTCAGTTACTTTCCATTTTATTTTTTGAGACAGGGTCTCCCATGTGGCTCGGAACTCACCTATTCAGGTAAGCTGGCCGGGCAGTAAGTCCCAGGGATCTGCCTTCTGTTGTGCCTGGTGTTTTCACATGGGTGCCGGGAATCGAACTCTTATCCTCATACTTGGGCAGCCAGCACTTTATTGACTGAGCTATCTCCCCAAGCCCTGTGTCCTTTTAAATTCTGGCAAAGATCACGTGAAATGATATGCAAGGCATTTTCAAGCTGGTGTAAAGATGTCTGGGGGTCGGAGAGATGCCACAGAGGCTGCAGGCATAAGCATGAGGAAAAGGACCTTAGTTTGGAACTCTAGCATGCATGTAAATGCGGGCAGCATGTGTCTGCCATGCAGCATCAGGGAGGAGGGACTGTTTGGGGTGGAGGCCTGGAGACAAGGGATCTGAATTTAAGCATCGGGCTTAGTGGCCAGCACCCTCACCCACTGAGGCATCTCTCTGGACCATCTTTCCTTCCTCTCATTAGCTTCTTGGGTTGTGGATAATTGTTTAGTAATACAGCCATTAGTTGAAAGCTAGATACCATTAGAAAATACATTTCCGGGGCTAGGGATATAGCTCAGCGGTAGAGTACTTGCCTAGCTCATGAAGTCCTGGGTTCAATTCTTAGTACTGAGAAAAATTACATATTTACCATAAGTTTTCTATTCATCAATCACTTCAACCACCAAAGTTTAGGGATGATGGTTAATTTTGACAGTCAACTTGACAGGATCTAGAGTCACTTAGGGGGCAAACGTCTGAGCGTGTCTGTAAGAGAGTTTCCAGACTGAATAAACTGTGGAGAAGTGCATCCTTACTTTGGGCAACACCACTTCATGGACCAAGGTTCCAGATTTACAAGAGGGGCAAAGTGGCAGAGTGAGCTGAGCAACAGCATTCCTCTCTGTCTCTGTCTCTGTCTGTCTCTGTGTCTCTGTCTCTCTCTGTGTCTCTGTGTCTCTGTGTCTGTCTGTCGTCTGTCTGTCTCTCTCCCTCCCTCCCTCCCTCCCTCCCTCCCTCCCTCTCTCTCTCTCTCTCTCTCTCTCTCTGCTTCCTCACAATGGATACAATGTGATCAGCTGCCTCCTGCCCCACCACCACACCTTCCGGCTGTGATACACTGTACCCTCAGCCTGTGAACCAAAGTAGACTCTTCTTCAGGTTGTAATTGTCAAGTTTCTTGTAGCTGCAACAAGAAAAATAACCAATACTTTAACCAAAAGCAGAAATTCCTGAGCTTAGAGCTCGTCTTCAGGCTTCAATTCCTGCTGCCTTTCCTGTTTCCTGACGAGTGTTTTCCCTCATCAGTTGTCATAATACAGAATGTAAGAAATTGACAAGCAGAAGTGGCCAGGTGGGGCCGTTGACTGAGACTCCTGGCGGGCCACCTGTCCTCAGGGGACCACAGAGCTCTCAGCCAGTCTTCTGCTTCAGACATGATCATAGCAGTTTATTGCAGTGTTGCTCAAAGTGTGCACCTAAGCCACTGAGTGAATCAACAGATGTTAGCCTGTGATAAGATAAAAAAAAGCGGGGGGGGGGGGGTTTCAGGGCTGGAGAGATGGCTCAGAGGTTAAGAACACTGGCTGTTCTTCCAGAGGTCCTGAGTTCAATTCCCAGCACCCACATGGTGGCTCACAACCATCTGTAATAAGATCTGACTCCCTCTTCTGGCCTGCAGGGATACATGCAAACAGAACACTGTATACATAATAAATAAATAAATCTTTAAAAAAAAAGAAAAGAAAAGAAAAAGGATTTCATGGTCAAAGCCTTTTGAGAAATGGTGCTATGGTAGTGTTCTGTCGGGACCAGACCCTCAGAGCCTTTGCTACACTGAGGTTCACGGAGACTGTCCACAGCAGGGTGTGGTACACTGCATCTTTTTGATCAGCTGGGATCTGTGTTCTACAGAATATAGGTTGTGAAACTGGTTTCATCTAAACCCTTCATTTGAGATACCGAGATACCAGACTATGAAATCCTAATGTCAAAGATAAGGATCATGATGTTTACAGGAAACTGTCAGGAAGATGGGCAGAAGTCCTGACCAAAGACTCAGAACGCCTGCCCCTGCCTCCTGGGTTCTGCTGAGTCCCAGGGTGGCGCTGCCTGCTGTAACCTCTACCACCAGCACACCCACACAGAGGTCAGCTGAGGGGCTGAGGTCCCCAGCTACTAAAATAAAATTAAAATCACCATATATAGAAGCATATGTACCCAAAATTCCTACAGTGCAAAAAAACTCGACTCTTTTTTACATATGTTTGTGTGTTATACATATGTTTGCACACATGTCAAAGCTAGAGGCTGACGTCATCTATCTTCCTGAATCACTCTCCGCCTTACATACTGAGGCAGGGTCTCCCACTTGACTGAAAAACTCACCTATGGGCTAGACTAGCTATCAGCTAGCCGTGAAGATCCCATTTCCACTTTCTGTTCCTGTGTTAGAGGCAGGCCACTAGACTCACTTGAGATTTACATGGGTGTTGAGGAGCCAAATTCCAGTCCTCACGATTACAGGGAGACATCCCTAACCCCAGCTGTTCAATGAGCATTTGATTTGCTATGCTTTTGAGAAAAAAGCTAATGCCAAGTAATTAAGATATTTCTGCTTTTTTTTCCCTCTGTCTTTTGGATGAGTTATAAGGTATGTCAGAGGGTCCTATCATACCCAGGTGAATTTCCTATACTGCCTTTAAATTTAAAATGCTGTAAAATGATATGCCTGATGAAATATTGTTAGAGATGAATTATTTAAATCTCTTGAGAAGGTGAATTAGATTCACATAGTATCTTTAATGATTAAGATGGGGTGTGGCGTATATTGGGCATTCAAAGCTAAAAAATTATATTAATTAGAAATTATAATCTTTTGATTGGGTTTTATTAACAAATTTAAATTATGGTACTGATACACAGAAATACTACCTTATAATAGTATATGTACTACCTTATCACAAATATCTCAAAGACAGAGTCCTTGATCTATTTGAGGTGGAGGAACATGAATTCTAGTTAATGCCTAAAAACTCCGGCATTTGGACACTCTTTATTTCAGACACTTGTCCCATAATGTAGAGTTTCTATATGTAATTATACATAAGTTCATTTCTAGATCTGACATTTAAACACACAGGTTTAGAACAGAAGTGAGTTTGTAGATGTCAGGTCCTATCTTTCAGTTACTACTGGATTCCTCTTTCAACCATTCAGCCTGCACTTAACCATCCCCAAAAGTCAGTATATATAATAATCCTGGAGAAATGCGTGATCCTGGAGGGACTTCTGGGTCATCAAAGAAAGATTAAGGCATGAAGTTAAACTAGTGCTGTGGAATATTAGCTTAAAATGTGTTACATTCATTTATGCTGTGGAACATTTATTTAATGATGTAAAGATGTGTTGCATTCTTTTATGTTGCATTTGTTGAACTCTGTGAAGCTGTGTTAACTTTGCCTGTCTAAAACACCTGGTTGGTCTAATAAAGAGCTGAACGGCCAATAGCAAGACAGGAGAGGGATAGGCAGGGCTTGAGGCAGAAAGAATAAGTAGAAGGAGAAAAAGTAGAAAGGGAGGAATGAAAAAAGGAGGAGAGAGGACTCCAGGGGCCAGCCACCCAGCCAGTCACGGAATAAGAAGGAAAGAAAAGATATACAGAAATAGAGAAAGGGAAAAGCCCAGAGGCAAAAGGTAGATGGGATAATTTAAGTTAAGAAAAACTGGCTAGAAATAAGCCAAGCCAAGGCTGGGCATTTATAAGTAATAATAAGTCTTTGTGTGTTTATTTGGGAGCTGGGTAGTGGACCCCCAAAGAACAAAAAGTAAAGAATAAAAAAACAAACAAACAAATAAAACCCTGCAAACTATAGTGTTTTTAGATTTTCTTTTTTGACATATGAAAAGTTACATTTGCTGCTTGTGTATACATGTATGTGGGTGCACCTGTGTGCGCGTGTGCATGTGGAGGTCCTCAGGAGCTCTCCACATTTTGTTTTGAGACAGGAGTTCTCTTTGGCCTGGAGCTTTGACAAGTAGGCTAGACTGGCTGGCCAGTGGGCTCCAGGGATCTGCCTGTCTCTGACTCCCACCTCTCCATCCCTAGGATCCCAAGCATGCACGACTGTATCCACAGATCAAACCCGGGTCCTCGCACTTGCAAGGCAAGTGCTTTGCCCGCTAAGCCGTCTCCCCAGCCTGCAGTTCTCCGTGTTCACACGTTTATTGAAACTTGTTTTCAGATATTTGATTTTGAGAATATAGTCATTTGCCTACGTATGAGACAAGGTCCCACTTAGTCCAGGCTGGCCTTGAACTCTCTATGTAACTGAGCCTCGAGCTCCTACCTGTCCTGCCTCCACCTTCCAAGTGCTAGGATTACAAACATAATCCTGTCTTATGTGGTGCTGGGGATTGAATGAAGCCATGGCTTTGTGCATATTAGCCAAGCACTCTATCAACTGAGCTGTGTTCCCAGCCCCTAAGTATGAGCATCTTAGTACAGAGCCATCCCTCAGGGTCTGTGGGGAAATCAGTTCCTGGATCCCTTTCGGTTGCCAAAAACTACGGATGCTCAAGTCTCTCATATACAATGGCACAGAATTCCCATGTCACTGTCTCTTGTATACATTCAGTCATCTCTATACTACTTATGAGGCCTACAATCATGTAAGGGACAGGTCAATTTTGTTATATTCTATTGTTAAAGAGCAATGACAAGAAAGAAATCTGTACATGTTCAGTATAGGCACAGTTTTCCCCAAGTATTTTATAGTTGAATCTGCAGCTGTGAACCCCACAGACACAGCAAGGCAACTAATTATAAAGGATCTAGTTTTAAGTATTAAAACTAGATCCTTTACGGCCGGGCGGTGGTGGCGCACGCCTTTAATCCCAGCACTCGGGAGGCAGAGCCAGGTGGATCTCTGTGAGTTCGAGGCCAGCCTGGGCTACCAAGTGAGTTCCAGGAAAGGCGCAAAGCTACACAGAGAAACCCTGTCTCAAAAAAAAAAAAAAAAAAACAAAAAAAAAAAAACAAAAACCTAGATCCTTTATAGTTAATACATATAGTATTAAGGTGTGGGTAGTTGGCAGACCACTTTGCCATCGGGTCCTCACATCCTGCTCCTGTTCCAACAGGAGAAACTTGGGGGATTATGCATTTATAATTCACTGAGAACCACAGTAATAGCACACGGCTGTTTTCAAGCAGTTCAGAGTCCACACTGATGCTCTGGGCTGCGCCTGCTGCTGCAGCTACCCTGCCAAGCTCCTCTTCCCGGCTGACTTCCTTAAGCGGCTTGGAGTTAAGCACTGAGCGCTCTGAAGGCCTCTTCCAGGCACATAAGAATGAATGAGAGAAGGAATGGTGCCAGGCTTCCTGGATTGAACCCCACTTCATTTCAGCAAATCCCTAAGCCTTTCTATCTGCTTTGTCAGCTGTGAAATGAGCAGACCAATTCATCCCTGCTTCAGAGGGCAATGAGTGGCAGGTTTAATTAATGATGATTGGGATGGGCTTTGTAATGTAAAGTTGTCCATAAATGAAAAGGGGCATTAGCACTATTTCACCCAAGTCGGCTACATTTGGAGTGCATCCTGCTTATGGCTGCCACAGCTAAGCCTTCAAAAATCCTGTTGGTAGGGGTGCATTTCCCAGAGAGCAAGCAGGGCTTGGTAACAGAGAGGCACAAATGTGAAACCAGTGCACGTCTCCAATGTCTGGTTGGCAAGCAGCACCGAGATCCACCGGGTCCCGCCAGTGGCAAGTGATAGGCTGGGGTTTGTTTTGTTTTGTTTTGTTTTTTGTTTTTTGTTGTTTTTGTTTTTTTTAAACCCAAAAGAACAGTGTGCATCCATCTATACCCCAGACTATTCTAGAAGGATCCTGAAGATCTAAAGCATCACATTGGTGGAGAAAGTGATCTCCAAAGATCTCCTTTGCAATAGTTCCTACCTTTCTGGCTTGTTTTTCTGGCTGACAGCTCACATTGACAGTATTTTTGTTTTCGTCAGGGACAATTGTGTACTGAGAACATGCAAAAAGGATCAGGTCCTTCTGGGATCCACTCCTTTAAAGCCCGTGTCTTACTTTTAAGGATCTCATTCAGTGGAACGCATAAGGACAGAGCTATCTGGTTTACCAGAAGTCATGCTGTTCCAGTTGAATCACACTGGGAATTGCTCATCCCTTGCGACACAATGGGAATGCTACCTCTCTCACATAAATTCATCTAACAAAACGCATTTGCAGTAAACTGTGATTTCCATATATTTATTGGATTTTCCGGTTGGGATATTAAATATCTTCAGAGGCTCATGTGCTGTGGGTTGGGCCCCAGTTGGAGATGCAACTGTGAGGTGAATGGATCATGTGAGCACTAACTTCATCAATGGATCCATCCATTGATAAGTTCATAGATAAATGGGCTGATAGGTGGTGGGGCCTTGTTGGAGTAAGTGGGTCACTGAGTGTGGTTGCCCGCTCTACAGTTCCTTTAATGCTGTATAAACCTGGAGCAGGAATCCATTTGGATCAGTAATGCTTCCCATCCCCAATTTCAGAATTTATTATTTGGTTCCTGGAAGTATGATTGAACCAATTCTCATTTATACATAATAGATAGCCCTGTGTTAAAATGATCTTTGCAAATGAATTACTTGTATATTGTATATAGTCATTTTCTTGGTTGTAAAACATACTGTTGGGCACATGTAGATCTTGCCAACTGAGCTCTTGGTGTCTTTCATTTAAACAGTTTCTTCCCTCCATGCTTGATCTCCAGATTTGGTTATTCTACATGAATACAATTTTTTTTTTAGACATTTATCACCAGTTAACTGAGGTTATGGAGAAAATGTTTTCTATAAGAAACTATAACCACTGGGCATGATGGTGCAGGCCTTTGACCCCAGGCAGAAGCAGATGGATCTCTTATGAGTTCGAGGCCAGCCTAATATAGTGAGTTCCGAGCCAGCCAAAGCTGCACAGTGAGACACTGTCTCTAAATAAATAAATAAATGCACAAAATAGACTATAGCCAATTAAAATTCTGTATTTCATGGAGAAGGCAGAGCATCATTGAGACAGCTGAAGAGGACTTAGGCCACCGGCTTCTGACCCCAGGCAGCAGTGAGAATGGTTAGGAAGGAGAGTGCCTTGTAGAGCTGTTTGGTCAATGCCTCCTTTCCCCAAACCCCTCCACCGGGACTACCACCACCTCCAATGCCCTGCTGCCCTGGCTACAGATGGTTGGGGCAGACACTCTAGACCCACACTGAGACAATGATCCTCTCTCCAGCACATTTGGAATTGGGACAGAGAACTCTCAGAACTAGGACAGCATATAAAAGGGAGCAGGTGAGGCCTTATTCAGCATGTATACAGGGGAGCAGAGGAAAGTGGGCTATGGAGAGAAGAGACCAAAGAAGTATTGGGGAGAAGAGGTGAGAAACTAGGTTGCCCTGAGAGGGAAGAGGAGGTGGTAAGAGGACAGCCGTCTCCATTCCCAGTGGCCCCTCAGGACTCTGTTCCTGCTCCCATGGGGCTTGGCCCTGGCACACGACCAATCAGCTCATTTCAGCTCAGACCAGTGTGAGAGGGCTCTTTGACTTGAAACTCAACAACCAAGGTTCAGCCAGTAGTCAGGCAAGGAGAGGGGCCAGGCCAGGGATCTGCTGTCTGATGCCTACCCTGGTATTTTCATCACGCAGGCCTCTTAGTGACAGTCATGTGAATAATTTCTACTGGTAAAATTAGAGGTGACAAATTCATGGTTATCCTGGAACAATGCTCTCTCTCTCTCTCTCTCTCTCTCTCTCTCCATCTAGCCATTTCCTATTACATCCGCTTGTGAAGTAAGGAAGTGAGTAGCCTTATGAAGCTATAGCCAGGGTTTTGTATTGTCTGGAATTTTCCTACAGGGTGATCTGCACCTCCAGATGACCAGTCATGTATGTTCCAGAAACAAAAAAAATCAACCAACATGATAATTCAAATCCTCTCCAGCTTCCCCAACAATGGATCAGGCCCAAGGTCAGGGGCTCTGACTTTGATTTGTAGGTATGGCCCTGCCCCAGATTCAAAGGCAAATCCTGTGTCTAGCTACAGGCTCTGAAGAACCCTATTCCAGGAGTTCAGGGGACATAGGCTACCACATATATTGTCCTGTTCTAATAAAAAATGTGGGTTTTGACTTCTGGGTTTCTGCTTTCACGATGAGAGGGAGTCTCAATTCCAATTCCCTGTCACAGAGCCTGAGTCTTTGATGACTAGACCTTCATCCCCTGCCTGTGTGCCACCCAACCAGGGTCCTGTACCCTTCCTAATCAGTACTCTAGGGCAGGAGGGATGGCCTTACCAATCAAGAGCACTTGCTGCTCTTCACATTTAGGCCCCATTCTTCATGTAGAGACATTTTATGCAAGAGGAATTTGGAATTTAAGTACTTTTAATTTAGTTAACTAGTTACAGATGAATGGAATATTCAGGAAAAAATATTGGGGGCAAATTAGACTCATGATCAATTGTCTTCTACACCATATAACTTTCTTTAGGAAACCCCATGGTAGTCATTGACTGTGTCTTAAGAAAATCATTTTATAGCTATGTGTAGAATCATCATCACAGACCAGGAAGAACACCTGTGCCAGGAAGGCTCCTGGAACAATCACCGACTTCTCTCTCCTGGCCGGCATAGGTAGGACAAGTAGCTCCTTGCGCCACCTACTGGAATTTGAAAGAACAATCGGTTTTCTTTTGATTAAAGGTAATGGACTGCTTTGAGTTCTTTGTACAAAAGGAAAATATTCACAACATTCCTTAAGGTGGAGCTAATGTAAAGACGTTGCATTTTTCAGTACTTATGAGGCAGCTCATCAACAGTATAAGATGTAGAGACCTAAATCATTTCTTCTTTTTTTTTGTGCTGGGATTGAACCTAGGGCTTCATGCACACTAGACAGGGACTATATCACAAAGTATATACCCAGTCGCGAAAAAGAAAAAAAAAAGTTATATGATAGAATCTCTGGTCACTCAGGCTGGCCTTGAATTCACTCTGTAGCCCAGGTTAGGCCTTAGTCTTCCAAGTAGCTGAGAGTATAGGCCTATACCACCGGGAGGTTCAGTTGAAACTGATTTTTTAAACTTATTTTTGTTTATTATTATTAACATTATTATTATTAACACATACACAGGCACACATGCATACCATAGATGGCAAGCAGGCGGAGGCCAGAGGACAACTTTGGGGAGTTGCTTCTCTCCTCCCACCTTTATGTAGGTTCCAGACATTAAACTCAGGCTTTTGGCACAAGTACTTTTACCTATTGGGCCATCTTTCCTGTTCCCCAAATGATTTTTAAAAAATCGTCAACAAGCATGCTGTGTGTGGTGGCCCATGCCTTTAACCCCAGCACTCAGTAGGCAGGGACAACAGGATCTCTGTGAGTTTGAGGCCAGCTTAGTCTATACAGTGAGTTCTAGGACAGCCAGGGATATGCAGAGAGACCCTGCCCTTACCCCTGCCCCCCCAACAAAAGGTCAACAAGTACAGTAGACTGTAGTTGGCATTTATTGAGTGTCTTAGTTAGGCTTCTGTTGCTGTGAAGAGACGCCAAAACCACCGCAACTCTTATGAAGGAAAACATTTAATTGAGGTGGCAGCTTACAGTTTCAGAGGTTCAGTCCATGGCATGCAGGCAGACATGGTGCTGGAGGAGTAGCTGACAGTCCTACATCTTGCAGGCCACAGGAAGTCAACTGAGACACTGGGCAGTATCCTGAGCATATATGAGACCTCAAAGCTCGCCCCTGCAATGACACACTTCCTCCAACAAGGCCATATCCACTGGAACAAAACCACATCTCCTAATAGGGTCAATTCCTATGAGATTAGGGGGGCCAATTATATTCAAGCTACCACATTGAGTACTTATACTATGCACTGTTTCATTTTATGAAACACTTTATGAAATTATTTTCATTTTAGGGGACTGGGGTGATAGTGGGTAAAGTTCTTGTCATTTAAGCACAAGGGTCCTGGATTTGATCTCTAGCACCCACATAAAAAGCCAGGCATGGTGTGCAGGCTTGTAACCCCAGCACTGGAGAGACAGGAGGATCCCTGGAGCTCTGTAGGGATCTGCAGCCCAGACCAATCCAATAAAAAGACACTGTTTCAAAACACTAGATGGACAGCTCCTGAAGAATTTATACAGAGCTGACCTCTGGCTTGTACACACATGCACACATATGTGCTTCCACACACATTATGTATACCTGCATACACCCCCACACCCCCCACACCCCACCCCCACCCCCACACGCAAAGCTATTTTTATCTTAGCGTCAAGAAGACAGCTTGAGAGGCAAGTGGCTTTCAGTTAGGTTTCTGTGCTCCTGGGAGAGAGGTTTATATCGTCTGTTGCTCTGTACATTGCAGACATTCTATTAATAGTTGAGTAAGATGGGAGGAGAGGGAGGGGGAAGTGCAATCAGGATGTAAAACAAACAAATTAATTTAATTAATAAAAAAAGTTGAGTAAATTTTTCATTGTAAATAACGAAAGCACCATCCTTCTTACTACTTTGAGCCCTTCAAATACAGTCTTTAATCAGCTTTTGGCTAAGGGGGAAAAATGAAAGAATTCCATTTATTTTGCTTGTGCGCTCTTCTCAAGAAAAGAAGCCACATTTATTGTAATGTCTCATTAATCGCAAAATGAGTACAGAGTAGTGTTGCACGAATCCTAATTGGTCTTATAATAAAAACCCAGAGCCAGATATTGAGGTAAATGCTGAAAGATCCGAGAGACAAAGGAATAAGCCACTAGAGAAACTTCTCACCACTACTCTCTACTAAATCCTCAGGCCAAAAGGGCTGAGTTCCTGTCTCCACCTGCCTTACATGACTTTCTCCGTCCAGACATATCATGTCCTGTCTTAACCTTCCTAGTACTGGGATTAAAGGCCTGTGACTCCCAAGTACTGGGATTAAAGGTGTGTGCCATCACTACCTGGCTCTGTTTCTCTTTTAGACTAGATTAATCTAGTGTAATCCAGGGTGACCTTGTACTCACAGAGATCCAGATCTCTGCGTAGTCCTGGCTGTCCTGGAACTCACTCTGTAGCCCAGGCTGGCCTGGAACTCAAAGATCCTCCCACCTCTGCCTCCCGAGTGCTGGGATTAAAGGTTTGGGACACCACTGCCCAGCTGCAAGTGGACTTTTAAGAGAGAAAATACAGACATGGGGAACACTTAGCTTAAGAGT
Organism: Peromyscus eremicus; assembly: GCF_949786415.1. Taxonomy (NCBI): domain Eukaryota; kingdom Metazoa; phylum Chordata; class Mammalia; order Rodentia; family Cricetidae; genus Peromyscus; species Peromyscus eremicus. The sequence goes on from NC_081422.1 coordinate 61,519,306, forward strand.
GCAGACGCACAGAGAAGAAAGCTCGCACGGGACATCAGTGGTTATTAAGAAGTGATTAATGTAGCCAATAAGAGCTTGCAAAAGGAAGAGGTTCTATTTGCATTCATTTATGCTGACCTCAAGATCTACATAAAACACATTTTCTTGGGTTGCAGGATCACTCATAAGCTTTGAAAGAGTACCTTGGTACGGTTCAAAATAAGTACCTCGATTTCTTGCCTGGTGGCTTGGGCAGACAGTGAGAAGGTTTGCAGGCAGCAAGAGCAGGGAGATGAGGAAAGGACCAGAGACCTGACCCCTGCAGGCTGGCAGGATGGATTCTAGGAGATCTCACCTGGCTACTAAGGTTACATTCGTTTGTTTATTGAGGCTGGGTCTCCCTTTGTAGCCTAGGCTGGCCTGGAACGCTCTCAGTAATTTGGCTACTGCTTCCAAAGTGATGGAATTACAGCCATATCCCACCACACATGGCTGGATTTGTTTTTATATAAATTTACAAAAAAGGGCCACTCACTGTTCTTGAGGTCGGCAGGTCCAACATCAAGGTACTAGTCTCCTATGAGGGCCTGCTTGCTGTGCCTGCCCGGCCCCAGCCCCGTGTGTGTGTGTGTGTGTGTGTGTGTGTGTGTGTGTGTGTGTGTGTGTGTGTGTGTGTACACAGTGGTAGTCTGTAGTTCTTTCTGGATTTTGCTTCATGGAAATTCTAAACTGTTCTGAAAACTCACAGCAGTGGCTTTTAACCCTAGCTGTACACATAAAGCCTCAGAGAGGTGGGTTTTTTTTTGTTTTTGTTTTTGTTTTTGAAGACAGGATTTCTCTGTGTAGCTTTGGAGCCTGTCCTGGAACTCACTCTGTAGCCCAAGCGGGCCTCGAACTCACAGAGATCTGCCTGCCTCTGCCTCCCGAATGCTGGAATCAAAGGCGTGTACCACCACCGCCTGGCCAGAGAGGTGTGTAAAAACAGTCACGTGGGCTGGGCGGTGGTGGCACACACCTTTAGTCCTAGCACTCGGGAGAGCCAGGCCGATCTCTGTTAGTTTGAGGCCAGCCTGGTCTACAGAGCAAGATCCAGGACAGGCACCAAAACTACACAGAGAAACCCTGTCTCGAAAAACCAAAACAACAACAACAACAGTCACGTGGGTCTCTCTCTAAAGCCCTCTAATTTAATTTGACCTGTGCTGCTGCTTTGACACTTTTAATGTTCAGTTACTGCGAGTATCCTATGCTAGAGGAGGGCTTGACTCACTGGCATGAGAAGCAGATGCCCCTTGCCGGGGAAGATGGATGATTCCTTGCTCCAGTCAAGAGAAATATTCTTGACCCTGGAGTAGCAAGAATCTGACATTTGCACAGAAAGGTAAAAAGACTCCAGAAAGTGTTGGTGTGGGGTCGGCGGTGTAATTTATAGAGCACGTGCTTAGCATGTACAGCATCCTGAGTTACACTCCCAGCACCACACACACAGCAAAGAACGCAGTTAGTCTAAGCCAGGGCTTCTTAGAAGGGGATGCTTACACACATCACTGGAAAATGATAAAATTCATATTCTGGCTCCGAAGGTCTCGGAAATTGCTGTAGACTATTTCCAAAAGGTTACTGAGTGATGGGATGCTGCTGGTCTACAGAGTGGCAAAGACCTACATGGCTAGGCCCTACCACTGTGTAACATCCTCAGGGACATTTCAAGCACAGAACAGGAGGAGCCTCAAGCCTGTCAAACTCTGGGGTTCCAGGGGCAGGCACGACATTGTTATCTGACCAGATGAAGATGGGCAAGGACTGAGGAAATGCATCTTTGTGTCTGTGGGGGCATTTCCACAGAGGACTGCCATGTGGATACTGACTGGACGTGGGCTGCTTGTTCTGCCCTTAATGGTACCCTTCCAACAGGGCCCAGCTTGTATAAAAAGAGAAGCCAGAGGCAGGCTGTGGCTCTAAGCCACTTTCCTTCTGAGTGAGCATGTCCATGCTGCCGTCATTGTCTTCAGCCTTGAAAGTGAGACTTGATACCCGGGACTCTGCAGGGAACTTCCAGACTTTCGGTTTCCAGATTGGGAGTGTTGAGCCATCCAGCTTCCTGAAGTGGGAACTCACTGGGTTCTCTGCTTCTCTAGCATGCAGTCGGCCATTGCTGGACTACCCAGCCACCAATCGCCTCCCTCCCCTCCTTTCCCTCCCTTCCCCGTTCCTCTTCACTCTCCTCTTTTCTCCTCCTCCTCTTCTCCTTCTTCCCCCACCTCTCTCTCAGCTCTATCCTCTTAGAGAACTCTATTTTTTTGGGGGTGTGTGTGGGATGGGTTCAAGACAGAGTTTCTCCATGTAGCTCTGGCTGTCCTAGAGCTCTCTCTGTAGACCAAACTGGCCTTGAACTCACAGAGATCTCCTGCCTCTGCCTCCTGAGTGCTGGGATTAAAGGTGTGCGCCACCACCACCCAGCAGAGAACCCTAATTCTTTCTCTCACCTCACAATCTGAAATTAAAAAACATTTTTACTTTGTTTATTTAATTATTTATCATGTGTGCCAACACTGCATGCATGTTTATTGAGGTTAGAGGACAGCCTGTGGAATGCAGGTCTCTCAATCCACCACATGATCAAACTCAGCTTGGTGACAAGCACCTTTACCCACTGAGCCATTCACACATCCCATGGTTTAAGTCCTGATATAACCAAAACATTTCTTTCTTGCCTGCCAGTTTCCAAATAACCAACATGGAGACTTAATATGAATTACAAATGCTCGATCGATCAATAGCTCAGGCTTGTTACTAGCTAACTCTTACATTTAAATTAATCCACATTTCTTATCTACCCTCTGCCTTGTAGCTCATGGCTTGTTACCTCATTTTCTATACATCCTGCTTCCTCTGTGTCTGCTGGCATCTCCTCTGACTACACCCTTCTTCATCCCAGCATCCTTAGTTTGGTTGTCCCACTTATCCTCCCTGCCTGGCTACCGGCCTGTCAGCTGTTTATTAAACCAATTCGAGTGACAAATCTTTACAGTATACAAAAGGATTATTTCACAGCAAATTATCTATGAGATGCTGTTTAGTTGTGAAAATTATGGGTGGGGAAGGGAAACAGTGAAAGTTAAGTTGGTTCCTAGGTCTTCATTACTGTATTATTTCTGTAAGACATCACCATAAATATAGTAGTTTAAAACAATACAAATGGTGGCAGTGGCACACGCCTTTAATCCCAGCACTCAGGAGGCAGAGCCAGGTGGATCTCTGTGAGTTTAAGGCCAGCCTGGTCTACAGCGTGAGGTCCAGGACAGGCACCAAAACCACACAGAGAAACCTTGTTTCAAAAAAACCAAAAAAAAAAAAAAATACAAATGTATTATCGTAAAATTCTGTATTTCAAAATTTTGACCCAGAGGAGTTAGGAATGCTGTTTATTTCTGGAGGTTCACTGCCTTGGTTTGCTGTATGTGAAGGTCTCCTGTAGGTGGACTTTTCTTGCCCACCTACCATTTCCCAAATAACCAACATGGATACTTAATATTAATTATAAATGTTCGACCAATAGCTCAGGCTTATTACTAACTAGCTCTCACAACTTAAATTAACCCATTTCTATTCATCTATGTGCTGCCATGTGACTCATGGCTTTATCTGTCCTCCAGCATGTCTTGCTCCCTCTGCATCTCCTGGTGACTCTTCTGACTCTGCCCTTCTTCTCCCAGAATTCTTCTAGTCTGGCTCTCAAACCCAATCTCTCCTGCCCAGCTCTTTATTAACCAATGAATGTAATACATATTTACAGGGTACAAAGATTGTCTTACAACAGTTTGCCATATTCCTTGACTCACAGTGCCCTTCCTCCATCTTCAAAGTCAGTAGCAATATCTGGTGTGGTGTTGGTTGGCACACACCTATCATCCCAGCATTCTGGAGGCTAAGGCAATAGGATCAGGAGTTTGAGGCTATCTGGGGCTATGGAGCAAGACCTTATCTCCAAAAATCAAAATCAAAACAAACACTGCCAATCACCACCACTACAAAGCCACTGCATTAATTACTTTTCTATTGTTGTGATGAAACATCATGACAAAGGCGACTTATAGAAGTGTAGTGGTTTGAATGTAATTAGCCCCCATAAGTGCATAGGGAGTGGCATTATTAAGAGGTGTGGCTTTGTTGAAGTAGGTATGGCCTTGTTGGAGGAAGAGTGTCACCGTGAGGGTGGGCTTTGAGGTCTCATATTGCTCAAGCCACACCCAGTGTTTCAGACCACTTCCTGTTGCCTGCTGGTCAAGATTTAGGACTCTTAGCTCCTTCTCTAGCAGCATGTCTACCTGCACACCATCATGTCAAACCATGATGGTAATGGACAAACCTCCGAAAATGTAAGCCACCTCAATTAAGTGTTTTTCCTTTATAAGAGTTGTTGTGGGGGGCTGAAGAGATGGCTCAGAGGTTAAGAGCACTGGCTGTTCTTCCAGAGGTCCTGAGTTCAATTCCCAGCAACCACATGGTGGCTCACAACCATCAATAATGAGATCTGGTGCCCTCTTCTGGCCTGCAGCCATACTGTATACATAATAAACAAATATATCTTAAAAAAAAAAAAAAAGTTGTTGTGGTCATGGTGTCTCTTCACAGCAATAGAAACCCTAATTAAGACAGAGAGGAAAGGTTTATTTGGGTTTGTGGTTCCAGAACAATAAGAACCCAACACCATCATGGTATGGATGTGTGGCACCAGGCAGGCATGTGACTGGAGCAGCAAGCTGAGAGAGCAAGCAGGAGACAGAGACCAAACTGGGAATGGTGCAAGTCTTTTAACACCTCAAAGCTGGCTTCCAATGACATAATTCCTGTCATGAGGCCACACCTCCTAAACCTACCCAAATAGCAGCACCAGCTGGGGATCAAGGGCCCAAATGCCAGAGCCTATGGAGAGGACATCTCTTTCAAACCACAGCCACCAACCTTAACTACACTTGTCTGGTAATCACAGGCCACGGGGATTAGGATATTAAAACCTTTAGGGCCATTATTTTTGCCTACACACCTATAACAATGTACATAATTATCTGTACGACAATATTTAGTGTTGATTCATATTTTATTTGTTATTATTATTTTTGGTGTTCTAGAGAGGGTCTCATGTAGCCGAGGATGATCTTGAACTTCTGATCCTCCTGCCTCCACCCCAATAATGCTGGATTAGGAGTGTGCCCCATCACTCCTAGTTTGATCCAGTGCTGGAAATTGAACCCAGGGATTCTTGTACACTACGAAAGCTCTCTACTAAGGTAGCCAGACTCTCATGTGGTTATTTTCATTTTCTTCTGTTTTATGCAGATTGAATATTATACATGTATCTTCTTTTTCAAAAGAAATAAAAGGTGATATGAGATGTTAGTAGGACATTCTTAGAGTGAAGCTTATAACCAGCGTGTGTGTGTGTGTGTGTGTGTGTGTGTGTGTGTGCGCGCGCGCGCGCGCGCGCCGCGCACATATGCATGCAGCGCTATCAGAGACCAAAAAAGACCTGCATATTCCCCTGGAGCTAGAGTTTGAGGCAGTTGTGAGTTGCCTGGCGTGGATACCAAAAACCAAACTCAGGTCCTCTGCCGGAGCGGTAACACTCTTAAGCGCTGAGCCCCGCCCCGCCCCCCATCATATTTCTAACACAGTGAAGAACAGGGATTATTGTTGTTCGGTGTGTCCCCTCACCCCCACCCCCTGCCCCGCACAAGGAGCAGGGAGAGGCCAGGCTGGCAGCAGCCTCGGGTCTGGCTTCCCTCTAATGCCTAATGTCCAAGGCCAAATAGCCCAGTGGCTTCCCAGGCCTGCCTGCGCTCAGGGCGGAGTCCGAGCTTAACGCAGCCGCCTTTTCGATCTTCAGTAGACTCCGACCGGCTTGCAGGGCCGGAGCCGCACTACCGAGACGGGAGCCTAGAGCGGCTGCCCCGCCCGCATCCCCCTCCACTCCGCCCCGCCGCCTCTATCCCGGAAGTTGTAGCTGAGCGCTCGCTAGCGAGCACCTCACCTCCGAGATCTGGAGCGCCGGTGCTGGCGGAGCCGTCACCATGCCTGTGAGTGTTTGACTTTAGGATCAGGCTTGCTTTCTTTCGGACTTTCTGTCCATCCGGCGCCTCGGCAGGCGGTTGAGCCCGCGGCGCCTCCTGCCCATCAGCGCGGCTCGTGGTAGCGGGCTGGGGCGCGGCGGGCTTGTCCGGACTTGCCCGGGAGGCGAGGCGTGGCGTGGCGTGGCCCTACCTGGGCCGGAGCGCGAGCGAGTGGGCGGCGGGTGGGGAGCAGCTCCCAGCCTGCGGTGGGCTTCGGCTTTCATAACAGTCCCCGGAGCTGCTGACACGTTCATTCCACCCCGGGCGGGAGGGCGAGCGGGCGGGCACGCGGCAGCCTGTGCTGGCCATCCGATGTGGAGCCCCGGGGCTGAGATCATCCCGGCCTTGCTCTGATCGACTGCGGTGCTTCCTCCGCGAGGCCTGGGCCAGAGACTCGTTCTTACTTAGCTTTGCTGGCTTTCCAGCCGATCGAAGAAGAAGGGGGTTGTCTACCATATGCACCTCGATCGCCGTGAAGTCCCAGGACAAGGACTCGGCGAACGCAAAGCATGGGTGAAAGTGGTCCCATTTTTAAAAGTCACATCTAAGTGCTCCCTCTGCCGAGTGTGCCTGTTGCTCCTGCTTTGCGTTCGTCGTGCGGTTAAATCCGCCAGCAATGTGCTTTGACTCCAGCAGTAACAATATGCTTCCTTACTCAGCTGGCTAGAGATCTATTACACCCTTCCTTGGAAGAGGAAAAGAAAAAACATAAGAAGAAACGGCTAGTTCAGAGCCCAAATTCTTACTTCATGGATGTGAAATGTCCAGGTAAATTTTCAAATTTTCTGGTCCTAAAGGAAATTTCTGAAAAGATTGGAGCTTGAGTAAGACAGGATCCACAGTTGAATAGAAATGAGATCACAGAATGGTCACAAGGGACATTTTAAATAAACGTACTCAAACCTTAGTAGAAATATATGTGAGATACGTTTGACTTAAGTCTTTAAGCTGTTCATTAAGATGATGAATTTTCCATTTTTAACGGTGCAGTGAAAGTATGTTGAGTCTTAAGCCTCAAATTGTGCTGTCTGATATGTTGGCCATTATCCATATGTGGCTATTTAGTGCTTAAAATGTGACCGGTGAAACTAGGGACAGTCTTTAAGTGTAACACACTAAACTCTGAAGGCGTAACATGAAAAAGATGACAGACATGTCTATTACATGCTGAAATGTTAATGTTTCATAAATACTAAGTTTAATAAAATGTCACCTTTAAAAAAAAAACTTCAGTGGCTTCTAGAATGCTTTGTTACGGGTGTGGCTTGCTGTTGTAGCAGGGACCAAGGTTTACAGCAAGTGTGTAAAAACATCACTTATTAATTATATAGGCAACATATATTTACATAGTGACGGAAATGGGATGAGCCCGTGCTGTTTTCATCTACTTTGCAAACTTCGTGTTGTTCCCCTCCCCCTTTTAGGTTGCTACAAGATCACTACAGTTTTCAGCCACGCTCAGACAGTGGTTCTCTGCGTAGGTTGTTCAACAGTGTTGTGCCAGCCCACAGGAGGAAAAGCCAGGCTCACAGAAGGTATAGAGAGCATTTGGCCTTTTCTAACCCAGTAATAAGATTTCATATGTTTTCTTGTGGGCTCTTTAAAGAGTCCCCTGCTCAAGTAGCTGAGTTTATGCTTGTGATGATGCAGCTGTTTTTCTAACTTTAGAATACTTGTGCTTAACTTGGAATAAGTTAAAAACGCGTCAGAATGGAAGCAGGTGTAACTGCCTACACTGTTGTACAGGGGTGGTTTTTTTTTATCATGAGATTTTAAAATAGTTTGTTTCTTATATATTTGGTACATAAAAGGGTTTTTTAAGTCATTGCTTGGTAAGGAACAAATACCTCAAATGGACAACTATAATAATACATTCAAATTTACAATTCCACAATACTTGAAATTTGCTTGTGATATTCTGGGGAGCTGTGAATTCCACATTTTCACTGAAAGAGTTACAAATGAGTTAGCAATAAATCCAAGATCTATTTGGTGTGACTGGATGAGATCAGAGTCCAAAGTCAACATAAGGTGTGTAAGAGTAGGGCTGCTGGGCGGTGGTGGCACACGCCTTTAATCCTAGTGTGCAGAGGCGGAAGCAGGCAGATCTCTGAGTTTGAGGCCAGCCTAGGCTACAGAGTGAGTTCCAGGAAAGGCACCAAAGCCTACACAGAGAAACCCTGTCTTGAAAAATCAAAAAAGAAAGGTGGAGTGTGGTGATACACACCTTTAATCCCAGTATGGGGAGTGGGGGCAGAGGTAGGTGGATCTCTATGAGTTCAGCCTGGTCTACAGGGTGAGTTCCAGGACAGCCAGAGCTATAATAACCTGTCTCAAAAAATCAAAACAAAACAAAAAACACATAAGAGTAATAGTGTTGTTAATATGCATTTGCAGGGTAGGGAGGGAGACTGTTTGAATAGGGGAATAAAAGGATCTTCAAAACAGTGTGAACTGGTAGAATCAGGTTTATGGTCTTAATTAGATTTCATGGTATAATTTGAAAACAAGGGACCATTGTGATCATGTCAGAATAAACTCATATACAACATTTATTATAGCAAATTTCTATTAATCATAATATTCAGAAACAAGTTTTCTACCTGAAATCTAACATTCCTATGTCTAATTAATCTGATTTCTAAAATTTTTTTTAACTCAAAAAGTACTTTTTGCCACTAAAATCACACCAGAGATAGAGTAAGGTATTTAATGTACTTTCTTGATTCCTTTACAGGCTGTTCATTTAGAAGAAAGCAACACTAATCATCTATACAAGTTCCTGAGTTTGTGTTTTTCACAGAAAGCCTTATCAAGTTCAGTGACTCTACCAAGACAATGTAACTGTGTTTGATTTTATAAAGTATACAACAGTGATCTCCTATTTTGGTGTCAGTTTTTCAATAAAGTTTTAATTATGGACAAATTCTCCCCTCTCCTTTTTTCTTTTGTAAAGTACATGTGGGTATATTATACAGTTAGTTGTACTGGGTATGTTGATCTTGGTTTAAACATTTTTAAAGTATATTTTGACTAGTTTGTGTCCCATTTCAAGTGTACACACCCTAAATATTTGACTTTTAGACCATTCTAAATTGCATTGAGGGTAATTAAATATCTTTGGGATATTGCAGCTCCATTTTCACACGTGTAAGCAGAGTTCTGTCAAGCCATGGTGTTGCTGTTGTTCCATGCTTAAATGTTCTTTGACATTTGTTTCAAAGGTATTGTCAGAATAGCTATACTTCTTGTGTACCAAAACCTCACCTTAGAAAAGAATTAGGGCTGGGGCTAGCTCAGCACTTGGGCCCAGCATACAGGAGGCTCAGTTCAATCCCCAGTACTTCAGAAAGGGAAAAAGAAGCCCTGTAGATTTAGTTTAAAAGCCTAGTCTGGCAGTGGTGGCGCACGCCTTTAATCCCAGCACTGGGGAAGCAGAGGCAGGCGGATCTCTGTGAGTTCGAGGCCAGCCTGGGCTACAGAGTGAGTTCCAGGAAAGACTCCAAAGCTACACTGTCACGGACTGGCCCATCGGGGGTACCACGACTGTAGGGGGACCAGAGCTTGGGTAGTCAGGAAGGCAAGGATTCGGCGAATGACAGACAACACACTCAGAAGTGGTTTAAATCTGCTGCAATTTTACTACTGCAAATCAGTAGTTTATATACAGAAAACTATCAAGTCATACAAGGAACAACAAGAGCTTGGCAATAATTCAATTACATCATCTTTAAAAAACAGCAAGCACACAATTATTAATCAGCGCTAGACATATCCCTTTACCCACAAGAACTTTGACCCAAAGAGCAGTTGTGTGTGTGTGTGTGTGTGTGTGTGTGTGTGTGTGTATGTTTTTTTTTAAGTCTTGTTTTTTTTTTTTAAGTCTTGTGTTTTTTAAACTTAGTACAGTCCCTAGACTTGGGAAGGCTTCTTTGCGGTTGTGGCTGTGTCCTTCATCTTTATCTCAGCCATTTACTAGTTTATTATGTACTTCTATTTTTTTGGTTCTCATGACCCACTTAGCCAATTTGGATGCTGCAGATCCTCTCTAAGTCTTTCTTTAGTTCTTTTATCATATATCTCTTCTAATATAAAACCTTTTTACCTGCTGGAATATGGACTTTTGTACTTTTACTCCTGTAAGGGGAAGGGGTTCTGCTGCAGTCCTTAAGTTTCCCATGCTGAACTTCCTCTACAGAGGGGCCCACCATCTGCCTCCTATGAGATAACGTCTTCTGCCATAAATCACTTTAGTTGGGATTCCTAAAGGATTCCTAGTGGGTGAGTGTTCATTCCCCAGAAGTGCCTGAACTATTATACTTTCTATTATCTAGCAGCTTGAGGTCTTTAAGGAATAGCTCATTCTGCTATATCTAAATAAGGTCCATGTCCAGCTTCCCCTTTCCTCCATAGTTTACAACCCAAGCATTCATTAATTTTGGCTGTGTTTTATAGATTAATTAGAACATTATCAGAAAAGTAGTTATACAGAACCCATAGCCCAGAGAGCTCATGATCTGTGAGGCATGTCTCCTTCAAGAAGGAGGCATAACACGGGCACTCTGCCAGGGACCTCCAGGGAGCTTAGTCCCGTGGGACACGTATCTCCCGTCCGCTATTATTGACATAGTTGTTCATGTCACACGGACGACACTGGAGTTGGTGTGGCACTACACAGAAACCCTGTCTCGAAAAGAAAAAAGCCTAACCATTTCTTAGGGATGTGGTTCTTGTGTACTGATGAGTCTGTAGCAACAAACGGAGCTGCTGCTGTCCAGACCAGGGCTCGGAAGACCCTCAGCCTCAGCCCTGTCCATGTTCTGTTTTCACGAATGTCTTTCTCATGTCATGGTCTATGTTTAGGACAATGAGTATATAGAGGGTGGCTTTATAGTGCCATCTTCAGTTTTCATTTTGTGTTTTGAGTAGTGCATTCTTGGTTTGCAGTCAAACTTTCTAATGAAAATCTGTAATTATTTTTGTAGCTGTATTAGCCCAGGCCCTTGCACATGTTAGGCATATTAACTCTATCCCTGAGCTGTATTTTCAGGCCTAATTTATTTTGATGTGACATGATTTACTAAGTTGAACTGTTAAAGTTGTATCCTGCAAAATATGACTTGACTGGCCAATTTTTAGAATTTCTTTTAATGTGAGAAGACAAGATAAAGGACCAAAATATCCTCCAGAGTCAGATAGGTTTGAATCAAGTTCTGGTGGTCATTGGTTTGTGACATAAGAAAGGTAAGGACAATTGTACTTTAGAGTTTTGGAGACTGAATGACATGACATACACCAACTGCTTAGTTAGCATAATGCCTTTCACAAGAGATATGCTCTGCTAATAGTTGTGGATTTTTTAACTAAAAGATTGTGTCTATTCAAAATAAAAGTATTATAAAGTTGTATTTTCCTCCAAATGTTCCTATTTCTTGGCAGACAAAAGCACAGTTGTGTTGACTGCTTGTTGTAAAAGAAGCCACCCCAAGTTTAATGGCTTAAGTGATGGTTTATTTTATGTAAGTTGGCTGGTTACTTTGCTGGTCTCATCTAGTTTACTTACACAGCGTTTAGCTGGGAGTGAAGCTGAGCTGGATTCAGCATGGTTTCAGTCATGCCTCATGACTGGTGCGAGCTGGTGTGTAGGACAGACATCTTGGTTCTTCAGTAAGCCTGAGTGTCCTCAGTGAGTGAAGTGGGGCAGTGGGTTTCAGGCAGTGAGGTAAGCTTGACAGTCCCTTAAAGCTTAAGAGCAGGACTTCATACAGTGTTTTCAGCACATTTGACAGGTCAAGAGCGGGTCAGAGTCAACCTAGCTTAAGGAGGGTAGAGAAACAACTACCTATGATGGAGACTGGCAACATCACACCAGAAGAGAATGGGAGGAAATGGTGACTATTAATTCACTATCTTAGAAGAATTCTAGATTCCATCAGTTACTTATTCCCTATCCTGTGAACATGTCCATAATCTGCTTTTTGTTTGTTTGTTTGAGACAGGGTCTCTCTATGTAATCCTGGCCGTCCTGGAACCCACTAAGTAGACCAGGTAGATGTCAGGTTCAAAAAGATCTGCCTGCCTCTGCCTCCCCAACCAAGTGCTAGGAATTAAGGCATGTGCTCTCATGCCTGTTCAGTTCTTAAGTACTTTTCTTTTTCCTGGTCTAAGTAAGCAGACTGTATGTGGGAAATTTGGAGAAAATTCAAAAGATCAAAGGATATGTGAAAATAATCTCTTCCTAAATATTAGGTAAAAGCAAATTAAAACAATTGTACCATCAGATGCTAAAAAAAATAAAGGCATATAAACAAGGCTTATGCAAAACTATATTCAAGTGGTTTTTTTTTTTATATAAGTACAGAATGTCATATGGTTCAATCCACAATGTTACCTCTAATGGCAAAAAGCATCTATTAAGATATTGGATGGGGCAATGATGGTGCATGCCTTTAATCCCAGCACTTGGGAGGCAGAGGTAGGCAGATCTCTGAGTTCAAGGCCAGCCTGGTCTACAGAGCAACTCCCAGAAACCCTGTCTCAAAATATTGCCCCCCCCAAATAAAAAAGATAATGGATAGTGCAATTTAATGTCACAATTTGATAGTTGATAGCAGTTACAACAAAATGGATTTATATAAACTTGACCAGATTACAATAACAGTCTTGAATTTTAAAGAAGGTAGAAAATGTGTAGTATATTTGCATAAATGTGATAGAAAGCAATAGTACTTGAGTTCTGTGCATGGTGACAGATATGGATCTATTTGTAATCTTTTACATATTGACATCCAGTTATGCCAGCACCATTTATTGAAGATACTTTTTTTTTCCGTTGTACAGTTTTGGCTTCTTTGTCAAAATTCAGGCGTTCATATGTGTATGGATTAATATCAGGGTCTTCAATTCGATTCCATTGGTCTGTATGTTGGTTTTTATACCAGTACCAAGTTGTTTTTATTACTATAGCTCTATAGTAGAGCTTGAGGTCAGGGATGGTGATGCCTCCAGAGGTTGCTTTATTATACAGGATTTACTGTTATAAAGAAGAAAGTGAAGAAACAGATGTAGGGCCGAGAAATACAGAAAAATTCTTTCATAAAATACATAAAAACTCTGACATCTTTCTTGTGTCTTCCTGTCTCCGTTGGTACACGGGTAATCTCCAAGATATACCATCTTGGACTATTACAACAAAATATTCCAAAGTCAACACTATAGTCAGCTATCTGGGGAGCCTACCTTCAGATGGCTCCTCATGATTCTCAGTACTCCTCCCTGCGTACAGTCCACTCCTACAATGGATCAGGGTCGACCTGTGATTCTTGGGCCAATAGAATTTGCCACAAGTGATGGCATAGGACTGTCTCTTCTGTACTACCTATTCCTGTCACCATGCCTTCCTTGACATGATAGACAGCAACTCTGAAAATGCAACTTCATTTTCTTCTGTTGTTTTTGACAGGTATCTGCTCACAGTGGCTTAAACTTACCGATATGGTGAATTCTGACTGTCTTGTAACGTACAATGCATTGTTCCTGCTGTGTTGTATTTCCACTCACTCTCTCATCCTCTTCCTCTCTCCTTAACTTGCTCTTAAACCCACAACCATGACATAAGTAGCCAAGCAGCCCTATTGGAAGGTCCATGTTGACAAACTGAGGCCTTTTGCCACATCAGCCACAGGACTGACTGCAGGCCATCTTGGAAACTTTCCTTCAGTCCCAGGGACAACTACCACACCTTATTGGCAACCTCTTTAGACTTTGCCCTGGACCAACCCAACTGCATTACTCAATTCCAGGGCCTAAGGAATGGTGGGAGAAATACATACATACGTATGTATGTATGTATGTATGTATGTATGTATGTATGTATGTATTTCTCATGAATGTGTTTTCACTGTTACATTAAAAAGTCTTCTGTTACATGAGGCTTTCTCTATTATACATTCAAATAATATATATTTTAGACAAGTGCAGTGGCTCATGCCTATAAGCCAGGGACTTGGGAGGTAAAGCAGAAAGATTAAAGTTCAAAGCCAGTATATGCTACACAGCAAGACAGTAAAGAAAGTAAAAATAAAAAACCTAAAAACTAAAAAAGTACTGTCTTTTATCAGAATATTTTATTTCAAGAGTTAACACTTTTTTTTTTCAAAAAGTAGAAACAACTGTTATTTCCCTGAGTGTAAAGAACTAATTGTACAATAAAAAGGCAGTTACAAAATTAAGCAATTAGAGGTACATAATTCTCCACATTTAACTGTACTCTATTACAAATGTATTCTTAAAATTTTATGTATTTTGGAACGTCAACATTTCAAAGAACGAAAGGCTCACTGTGGACCTGTGCCATTTAGGATTAGTCGGCTCTGTCTTTATCAAATTCTAGGGCAATCTTCAAAGCAGTGCTATTGAGGCCAACGGACTGCATGTTGCATATGATAGAGACGATTATTCCTCGTGGGGGAACCTTGTTATTTATGGCCTCCGGGTCCAGTTCTTCAGGGAGGACCAGCAGGACACTACTGGCGCCCACTGCGCCTCCAGTATGTGAAGCGTAGTGCCTCTGCTTCCTGCAGGAACCATATGTCTGCTTCTTCTCTACGACACCCCACGCCATGGCATATTTGCCCTCTTTATCCCAGGACATCTCCGTGTTAGGGACTGGGGTCCACATCATCACCATCGTTTCTGGCTTGAGATATCCAGGTAAGAGATTTTCACTTGAATTCTTAAACAGCCCAACTTGGTAACCATACAGCATTGCGTTCCCAAACTTCAGAAGGTCACCCACTGTAGACAGGAATCCACCACCAGCCCATTTATAGGAGTTATCCACATAAGGTGTGTTGACAAGACGTTTCTTTTTATTGTAAACATAAAATCTAAAATAAAGTAAGAATGGTCATTAAAAATTTAGTAGTCTATTATTATTGACTTTATATATGACAATGAATAGGAATGTGTACAAATGAGGCAGGTTGTACTTCAATGTAGTAATCGTACATACAACTATAAACTAACCATAAATTCTTAATATGAGTCAAATGACAATAACTGGGTAGGTAATCTACTTAATGAACTAAAGCATAGAAAGAATATTTTTTCTATTGGTATGTTTTTCCCATACTGAGCATATCTAACTTTTAATACTTAAAACAATGCACTGATTAATACTATGTATTTTCCCTGTGCATGAGATTAATATTTATATTGGGTATATATTCCTAGCCCTTGGGCTTAGTGTTGAGTTATGAATTTTGTAACAAAAAGTACATTAGGATGTTTAGAAGTAAGGCTGATGTTTGAAAGACTTCTTGGAAAAAATAGTATACCAGTGCCCGGTGGTGGTGGCGGCGGCGGCGGCGGCGGCGGCGGCGGCGGCGGCGGCGGCGGCGCACGCCTTTAATCCCAGCACTTGGGAGGCAGAGCCAGGTGGATCTCTGTGAATTCGAGGCCAGCCTGGTCCAGAGAGAGAGATCTGGAACAGGCACCAAAACTACACAGATAAACAAAACATGCATAAAAAAAAAAATAGCATACCAATGCCATGTATGATGATGCAATAAATGCCATGTATGATGATGTAACATAGTGCATCCCAGGGGTTGTGGGAGAGGGTGGGTTCATCAAAGTTCAGTTTGAATTCCAATTCTCACCTTTACTGCTATGATCACTTTGATTAAACAAATATTTATATTGTTATTACTGTATGTCAGGTCATTTTAATAAGCATTAGATACAAACTCATTTGTCCTGACAACTCATCAGAGGTGTTATTATAAATGTTATTACTTAGCTTGGGAGTGACAGAGCTGGATTTAAAGCCAGGCAGTCTGCCATGCTATGCTGTCTCTCCACTCCAGAATCGTACTTTGTGATCTAGGGGTTAATATTCCTTCCATGCAGAGTCCAGAGCATGTGTATAAAGCACTTTGCATATTTCTCATGGTGCTTAAGAAATAAATGCTAGCTGTAGTTTGCTTACATATCTAACAATATTGATGAATCTCTTAGGGCCAGGTGCTATTCTGATGCTGGGAGAGTGTCAAGGAAGAACAAAGCACTTGACCTCTAGGGGTCTGTGTTCTCTATGAGGAGGCTCCAGAGGGAAGAGCAATGAAACCACAAATAATGAACAAAAGACGAAACTTTCCTCATGGAGATCCGCTCTTTCATGATCCATATGGTGGTGCTCTCAGGTTCTGAGTCTGCTAACTGCCTCCCTCCAGGGATCCGTCTGGACGCTCTTTACAGCTCCACTATTCATAAGCAGGTTCATAGCTCCACTATGAACCACACCCTAACATCTGAAACTCGGAAACGGCTTCCTGTCACCACCGCTTGCTCCCCAACTCTGCAGCATGGAACATCTCTGTCCTCCTTCTGTCCTCCCCCCACCTCCCTGGCCCTCTCCTGTGCTCTCGGTCCTTGGATTCTTCCTGATTTCACCTGCTTTTTCTGCTCTAACTATAGCATCCATCATTTCAGCCGCTGTGGCTAAGGTCTCACCAGAACATTGTCTCATTCTTTGACCACACTGATATGCCAATCTTGACAACCCTCCTTTCTTTTGGTTTTCCTTTTCTTTCTTTTTGACCAGGTAAAGTATAAGTCCATATAGCAAAGCTGACTGGCACCACGATATACTCTGGCTACAGGACATCAGTGCTGGGGACAGACCCCAGGGCTTCTCGCATACTAGGTGGTGCTCTACCACTGAGCCACACCCCCGCCCTGGTGTTGTTATTAAACCTTCCTTCCCCTCTTGCCTATTCCTTGGTACGTTTGTAACAGTTACCCGGAGTCTCTTCCGCTCTCAGCATTCTACCCAAGTTGGCTCCAAGAGGAATACCACCACACGATTTGCTTTACTGAGAAGATCAGGGCCATCTAAAGTGAGCCAGAATGTACCTAAAAGTTATATTTCCACCATCACCACCATCCAGGCTTCTGTATTTACTTAGGACATTTCTTCCAGTTTTTAAAAAAGATTAATTCTACTGTGTACACCTTTTTGTATTTGGGGCTTTTTGTTGCTACTTGTTTGTTTTTTTGAGGCAGAGTCCCATTATGTAACCCAGGTTGGTCTCCAACTCATAATCCTCCTGCCTCGGCCTGCCAAGTGTGAGTACAGATATGTGCCGCAACACCTAGCTCCACATCTGCATCTGTGATCGCCTTGTTTTGCCCCCAAAACTTAACTCTACTGGATACACTTTTCACATTGTTTTCTCTCCTGGAAATCCACGATCTAGTCAGAAGCCACGGATTATGTCTTCCCTGTCTTTCATCCATCCAAAACCCTCTAGTGTTTATAACTGCAATGGGAATAAAATCCACACTTCCTTCCATGATCTGTAACACAACCAGTGGTCCTCCACAGAGGAAGTACTAAAGGTCCTAAATGTACTGTGAAGTAAAGTCCCACCTATGATGAATTCTTCCATATCCTGCCAGACCATCAACTATCTCATTAGATATTTACTAAACAGTGTGTTTACAATTAGCAGAGGCTACAACTCTTGGAGATTTTTACTAAAATGGGGCTTTTGCCTCAACAAGTCTGGGGAGGGGCCTCAAATCCCACACTTCTTCTTTTTTTGGGGGGGGGTTTCGAGACAGGGTTTCTCTGTGTAGCTTTGTGCCTTTCCTGGATCTTGCTCTGTAGACCAGGCTGGCCTCAAACTCACAGAGATCCGCCTGCCTCTTGCCTCCCGAGTGCTGGGATTAAAGGTGTGCGCCACCACCACCCGGCAAATCCCACACTTCTAACCAGGCACCAGATGATGCCGATTCTGCTGGTCCTGGATCACCCTTTGAGAAACAGGTTATGGACTGACCAGCATGGTCAGTGTGAG
Source organism: Peromyscus eremicus (assembly GCF_949786415.1). Classification (NCBI taxonomy): domain Eukaryota; kingdom Metazoa; phylum Chordata; class Mammalia; order Rodentia; family Cricetidae; genus Peromyscus; species Peromyscus eremicus. The sequence goes on from NC_081422.1 coordinate 61,537,259, forward strand.
AAACCCAAACAGGACTATACATGCATGACTGAGGCCATAGCAAGGAGCAAGGAGGTTCAGCTTAGCTAAGGAGGAGCTTGAGGGGGTAAACAACAAGACAAAATGCTGGAGGAGTAGACATGGGACAGGAGACAGACCATGAAGGACTTTCTATATTGTGCTAAGAACTCTGTTTCCCACATCTCAGCTCACAAAAATGCTCACATTTCTTCCAAAGGGAAGAAAAAAAGTATCTTAGCTACAATCTCCAGTCTCTTGTATCTATTTATTTACTGCTGAACTACATCAGAGTTCGCATCTGCTCTTCTCCTTACTCACCTCTCCATTTAGTCTATATTACAGAGTATAACTTCCATTATTCTATAGCCCTTAAAATCAGGTGCCTGTTCCCATGATCCTCTAGTTCCTGCTTATGGTCCTCCTCTGCTTCGTCCCTGTGTCACTGTTGACCAACCCTTCCTGGTACTCCTGTTAGGTCCTTCTGCTCTCTGAGCTCTCTCTTCTGGTCCACATCCCTGGGTCCCTGGGATCCTCTAAAGCCTGCCAGGAGCCAACAGGCCTAGCTGTTGGGTCTCTATAGAGACAAGCACACATCTGCATCTGTACCACCACTCTAGACAGACAACTGAATTTCTTTAATTATTTGTTTTTATTCTGTGTGTGTAAGAATTTGCGGGCATGTATGTAAGTGCACCATGTACATAGAGTACCCACAGAGGATAGGAGAGGATATCAGATCTTCAGGAAATGGACTTATGGATGGTTGGGAGCCACCATGTGGTGCTGCTGGGAACTGATCCCATGTCCTTGGCAAGAGCATCAAGTGCTCTTAACCACTGGCCATCATTCCAGCACGCCCCTCCCCATCCACCCAAACATACTTTTTTTTTTTTCCTCACACTTTAGACACATATTTGTGGCCACCTCTCTCCTAACTGCTAATCCTACTTCATTCAGGTATGAGCTGGGCTTTTAGGGGATATAGTGGAATCTTGAGAAAATTAATTGGAGTCATGGAGAGATGGCTCAGTGCTTAAGAGTTACAGATAGTTGTGAGCCACTTTGAGGATGCTGAGAGTCATACCCAGATCCCCTGCAAGTGCAGCAAGGCTCGTAACTGCTGAGCCAGCTCTCCAGCCCCAACAGCTGGATTTTCTACTAACACTAATAATTCTCTAATGTGCTTTTGAAGAAGGGCTGAAATAGGTTTATTGCAATCACCTGGGCCTTCTCCCTCCCAAAATTATATCCTCCTTTCAAGATTCATAACTTTGGAGGGACTAGAAGAATATATAGTTTGAAAAATGACTCAATTTTTTTCTTTCAAGATTCCACTATATCCTCTAACAGCCCAACTCACAGGATGAAATAGGATAGAGGTGGCCACAAGCATGTGTTTAAAGTAATAATAATAAAAAGTGTGTTGGGTGGACAGGACTGGAGAGACGGCCCAGTGGTTAAGAGCACTTGCTGCTCTTGAAGAGAACCTGGATTTGATTGTCAGCACACTCATGGTAGCTCACAATTGTAGCTGTACAATTTACGATTGTCTGTAACTCCAGTTTCAGGAGGTTACTTCTGACCTCCATGGGCACCAGGCATGCATGTAGTACACATACATAGATGCAGGCAAAGCACATATACACATAAAATAAAAACAAATAATCTTTTTTTAAAGTAACTTCCTTTTCACAGTAAATCATTTGAAAACACTTACAAAGGTTGGACATTAGGAACCCTCATTCATTCTTCCTTTAAGTATAAAATTACAGAGAATTACAGTCTTTAGTTTAGAAATCTAAACTTTATATAGGCAGATTCTAAACTTGAATCTCTCAATTCCTTTGGACAGAAAACAAGTTAGCTTCTTGTGAAAACCATTTTGTTCAGTAGAATGGTAAACGAAACTATTTTAAACTCTTGGGGACTTTCTTCTTTAAAAATGGAACACAGATTCTTGAAAGTTTCTGGCAGTTTGTTGTAACTGAATAACTGAAGTGAAGCCGGATGACAAACAGCCTCCACTTACTTGGAATTCTCCACATTTACAAAAGAGAAGCATTATATAACCTCAAGAATGCAGAGCTACAAACTTAGAAATTCAAAATATTTTCATTTTAAAAACACTTCTTAATGTTTTCAAAGCACTTACGTATTACTTCTATTTTTATTGGTATGAGAGGCTTAGAAACCAGCTAAATTTAAAAATACATATTATAAGGATCTGGGGGTGTAGCTCCGTGGCAAAGCTCTTGCCTAGCATGGGTGAGGCCCTGGGTTCCAGTTCTAGCACAGCAAAACACAGCATTGTGCAGAACAGAATGCAACCATCAATAGCGACTCACTTAACACTTGGCATTAACATTTCAAATGAAGCATCCTGTCTAACATTACCATCTTTGCTAAGGCTGCACTGAGCTCTTCCTGGGCAGCTTTAGGAGTCAGCACTGTGACTGAGGTGGCGCATGCCTTTGCTCCTAGTGCTTGGGAAGCAGAAACAGGCGGATCTCTGTAAGTTCGAGGCCAGCCAGGTCTACAGAGTGAGTTCCAGGACAGCCAGAGCTACACAGAGAAAGCCTGTCCAAAAACCAAGAGGAGGAGGAGAAGGAAGAACCACAAGACTGCCCCTCTTGACAGCCCCTTCCCAAGCCAGAACCAGCCAGGAACTGCTGGCAGAACTGCCTGGACTTGGCCTGCTGTTAGGAAGGCAGCACCCACAAAAGGGCAGCAGCACGTGGACATGCCACACCCTGGGTCTCAGCTGGGAGGACTTCCAAGACACACTTCCTGGGAAGAGCTGACCTGGCTCTACCCTGCTCCTCCTCTGTCCCCTGTCACTATATCTGAGTAGTGAAGGGGGCCCTGAATCATGGTGAAACTACTAATAAAAACTCACTGAAAAATTGAAAAGGAAGAAGAAAACCAAAAACCCTACATTGAAACTGAGCCTGCTAGTCTGTCAGCTAAGGGCATGAAAGAACTTAAAACAAGAGCAATGCTTAGTTCTGAAAGACACCAGGAAGCAAACAGAAGGCCAAGCCATCCCATAATATCAAGTGCCACAGTCCAGAAGACTCCTTTTTCTTGTTTTAGTCCATTCACTTAGGAACCAGAGGGTTCTCCTTTGTTCATATGGTACTGTACTCTAACGCTGAGCTTGCCCAGCCCCCAAACTAAAGGTTTTTATTGCACATACTGCGCCAACAGAAAACACTAACGAGATCTAATAAAGCAATGGATTGACTAAGGATTTCCTCACCAACTAACCAAGCTCCTTTCAAAGGCAAAATCATCTACTATGCTCTTGTGGATGCTAGCTTAGACTTATTTCATTTACTATATAGATAGTGTATTTTGCTCTACAGAATCAACATTGTATATTACCTATATAAAATCTGTTCCTATTCTTTAAAAAAAAAAAAAAAAAATTGTTATGTATAGTGTTCTGCCTGCATGTATGCCCGCATGCCAGAAGAGGGCGCCAGATCTCACTACTGATGGTTGTGAGCTACCATGTAGCTGCTAGGAATTTAACTCAAGATCTCTGGAAGAGCAGCCAATGCTCTTAACTGGTGAGCCATCTCTCCAGCCCTTCTGTTCCTATTCTTGCATCTAAGAACGCCTCAGATTTATTCAGGACGACAATGGAGTCAGCTAGGCATGAATTCCACCCTTCCCTTCCTTACAGCAAACTTCGGCCTTGATAATTGAGCCCAAACAATGTAAGAGTAAACAAAACTAATGTGGAGATGGGAAAATAAAGTTTAAAACCTCCCAAAGTACTGCCATTTCACCTGTTTCTTTTGGAAGTGCCAATAAGGCCCTTTGAAGCATATTACTGAAAACATGCGCCGGGCGGTGGTGGCGCACGCCTTAAATCCCAGCACTCGTGAGGCAGAGCCAGGCGGATCTCTGTGAGTTCGAGGCCAGCCTGGGCTACCAAGTGAGTTCCAGGAAAGGCACAAAGCTACACACAGAAACCCTGTCTCGAAAAACCAAAAAAAAAAAAAACCATGCAAGGAAAAAATTAACAGTTGAATTGTTCAATGCACTACCTTTCTATTATATCAAATATTAATTAATATAAGAGAAACCACAACTGGAAAACTCATATTAGTTGCTGGCCTCAAAATTCTCTGCCAAAAACCCCTTTACAAGTTTCTAACAAAAATTCTGATTAAAAATTTTAGTTGCCGGGTGGTAGTAGCGCACGCCTTTAATTCCAGGCACTCGGGAGGCAGAGCCAGGCGGATCTCTATGAGTTTGAGGCCAGCCTGGGCTACAGAGTGAGTTCCAGGAAAGGCGCAAAGCTACACAGAGAAACCCTGTCTGGAAAAACAAAAACCAACCAACAAACAAAAAAAATTTTAGTTGGTTACACTTCACTAAGTATCTTTCAATTTTTAAAAACTGAATCCATAGTAATGAGAGCATTCCTCATTCTAACCCAATGAACACACAAACATGAACATCTGAATGTTCACCATTAGCATACAGAATATCAACTATAAAACACTAATTAAAATATGCACTGGGCACAGTATTATATGCTTCTGATCCTAGCTCTCAGAAGGTTGAGTAAGGTAGGGGGATTTTGAGTTCATGGCCAGTCTAGGCTACATAATAAAAGTTGTCTCAAAATTCCAAAAATAAAAATATACACATATAGGAGGCTGGAGAGATGGCTTAGCAGTTAAGAGCACTTACTGCTCTTGCAGAAGACATGTGTTCAGTTCCCAGCACCCAAACTAGGAGGCTCACAGGAGGCTTGAAATTCCAGTTTCAGGGGATCTGACACCCTCTCCTAGCCTCTAAAAGCACCTGCACACACATTTCACATAAATTATACAAGCACACACACATACACATAACTAATAATCATAAATATATATAAACATGCATGCTTGGCAGTGGAGGTGAATGCCTTTAATCCTAGCACTCAGGAGGCAGAGGCAGGTGGGGCTCCATGAGTTTGAGGCCAGCCTGGTCTACAGGAACATGTTCCAAGACAGCCAAGGCTACACAGAGAAACTGTCTCAAAAAACAAACAAACAATATATGCAAACGAATAACCATTTGCCCGTATAATGGCAATGACAGATTACGATTCATTGATCAAAGTAAACTACAAATGCATAGTAGTATGAATAAACATCTAGGTAATAAGGGAGGAAAACAGTTTTCTTCTAATAGAATTTCAACCAACAAATGTAGAAAGTAGAGAGGGGCTGGAGAGATGGTTCAGTGGTTAAGAGCACTGGCTGCTCTTCTAGGAGACCTGGGTTTAGTTCCCAGAACCCATTTTCAGTTCACAACTCTAATTCCAGGGATCCAATGCCCTTTTCTGGAATCTTAGGTCAACTGCACACTCATACACACACATACACACACACACACACACACACACATACACACACACACACATACACACACATATATAAAATAAAAATGAATCTTTTAAAAAATAGAAGAGAGGGCTGGAAGATGGTTCAGTGGTTAAGAGCACTGGCTGTTCTTCCAGACGTTCAATTCCTAGCACCCACATGGTGACTCACAACCATCTGTAGTGAGATCAGGTGCCCTCTTCTGGCCTGCAGGCAGAACACTATACATAATAAATAAATTTTAAAAAGAAATAGAGAAATCTGCTACCACTTCAATGAAGCCACTAAAACACTGTTACCAATAATGGGACAAGTTTACGGAATGCAACTTCAGAGACCCAGAACAAGTAAATGAAACGCAGGATACTGGATCAGTCCTTGGACCAGACACTATGTGCAAGTGTGAGTGTATGTTACAAAGGACATTACTGGAACAATTGGCAAAATTGGAATAAAGTCTGCAGATTTGATTAAACCATTGCACTGCACAAATGTTCTCATTTTTAGAAGATGTACATTTAAGCATTTATGAGTAATGAATACCATGTCTGCATAGTATTTCCAAATGGTTTAGGAAACACCAACATACAATCAGATAATATAAATATGGCATAACTATATAACATGTAGGGAATCAGGATGACAGGTCTATGTGAATTTCTTATACTATTGCAACTTTTACTAAGTGTGAATTACTTCAAAATAAACTTTAAGTAATGAAAAATAAGAGGTAAACACAACATTAAAAATAAGCAAAGATGTTTAAAGACCAAATTGTCTACGTACATGATAGGTAGACTTTTGGCTTAACTACTCAGATGCTTAAATTATGATTGTTTCTTTATTGTTCTTGTGCCTGCCTTCCCCTTTGTGACAGTCCCATCCTAGCTTGGCACTCACTATGCAGTCTAGGTGGGTCTTGAATTCTCAGTAATCCCTGTGCCTCATCCTCCTGGTGCTGGGATCACAGGTGTGAGATACTATGCTTGGCTTACTAAGCATCTTGGGGTACAACAGACATATTTATTTCTATACTTTACTAATAAAAACCAGGCACGTAGAGAAGCTCCAAGCATGCAGCCTTGGAGCTGGATGTTGGAATGGAAGTGAGGACCTCCTGTTTTATAAATTGACAGCAGTGTTAAGATGTGACACAGCTGGACACAGATGGACACAGCAGGTGTCCATTTACCTTGCTCTGTTGTAAATCACTGGCTCGTTTTCTTCCTGTACAGTCGTCAGCATGTCCAAGTCATGGAAAATTTTCTGCATATAGTCCAAATATTTATATCCTGAAGCTCTTTCCACTATGGCTGCCAGCAGGGTATAGCCAAATGTTGAATACAAAAACTGACTACCTTGAGACATCATTGCGTGGAGAGAAGGGAAGAAGATGCTTGATTATTATTCAAACATGCAAAACATATTTCTACTGAAAACAGTTATGCTTTTAAAGCTGTAATATTTTACTTCAACATCTAAAAATAGGTTATGGATGACGTGCTAACACACTCAGTTAACTTCGTAATGTCCATGTTTAATCAAGCCTGCTCCAGGACACCAGAATAAATAATAATCAACATAGGGACTGCAAAGTTGTATGAATCTGCTCTTTTGTCTGAAAATAAAATAAGTAAATATATTCCACCTCAAAACAAAACAAATTCTTCAAACTGGCAATCAAATAGAAAGGTGGAAGAAAAGCAAATTTGATTTCTCCATCAATTGTCTTTTGGGGGGCAAATTGAAAGTGCTAGGATTGAACCCCAGACAAGTGAACAGCACGGCAAAAGCTAAAACTTGGAGTTCCTGGAGAGAAGAGGAATGACATGTGCAGAGAACCACACAGACTCTCTGGCTTTCTTTTTACACATAAAAGGCAGAACAACGCTATTGTACAGCTTGGGATATTTAAAGGGCAGAGCAGAGCTGCTGGGTCTCTGGGGGTATCAGCCCTTAACTAGAGTCTTAGAGGTCATTAGGGCTCAGAGTTACTTCTCCAAAATGTGCACCTAAAGGCATTTTCCTTCTGGCTATCAGATTGCCCAGAAGTTTTGAATGCCAAGGGGAGGATGAACTGAGTCATAGGTTGCCCTTGAATTTAGGTTTGCCCTTGAAAAAGCTTTACAGGCCATCTCCATAGCAACACAGACTTCACTGCACATGGTAGGCCAGTGCTCAACCATTGAACCATACAGCTAGCTAGTCCTAATCAAATAAATGTCGTGTTCCCTCAATACATCCCACTGTTTAAGTACAACTAGGCACACAAGTTTTATTTATTTATTTATATCTGCCTGCCTCTACCTCTTGAGTGCTGGGATTAAAAGTGTGCACCATCACCACCCACTATTTTAATAAAATGTATGTAAACATAAAAATCTCATTTCAAATACATGCTTAAATATATACACATATGGTTCACTTTGGGTTTTGATTTCTTAAGATTTTATGATCCATACTAAAAATGGATAGAAACTTTATTTTCAAATACAAAATCCATAATTTTGTTTTCATTGGCCTTCTTAATTATATTTATATAAAAATGTTGATTCATAGTAAAATCTTTTATTTATATATTTTAAAAAAGTATGTGCATGGGGGAATTGAGTGCCCATTGAGGGAAGTTGCCTCCCAGGCCTGAAGAGGGCATGAGAGTCCCAGGATGGAGCTGGACTTATGGGTGATTATGAACCCCCAGATGTGGGTGCTGGGAACTGAACTCACCAGCTGTGGGTTCTCTGTGAGAGCAATAAATACATGCTTGCTCTTGACCACTGAGCCATCTCTTCAGTCCCATAAAATGACTTTCAAAATGAAAATAGTGCATCAATCTACAGTAAATTTAAGAAAAGTAAAGGTAAAGATAAAGCCAAGCAATGTGCTGCACACCTGTAATCTCAGTAGTTGGAAGACTGAGGCAGGGGGACCACATTTGAGGCCAGCCTGAGTTACACAGTAAGCCACGGTCTTAAAGAAAAAAACAATTATTTTTATAGTTTAGCTTTTAGGGAAAGTAAAGTTGATGAACCCTAGCTTCTTAAGGAACAAAAGTATAAAACAGGCTGCTGAGCCCTTTATACACTAGCCAAATACAAGTGTAGCAGCACTACCCTTGCCTCCCCACCTTCGAGGTTTTGTTTTGTGAATGATTATTTCAACACTCTCCACAGTTCCCGTGAATATCTTGGTACTGAGTATCTTCTATGCCTGGGCAACCTTCCATGACACTAAAGCTAAGCAGCTACCTGCCTCGCTGTTAGGGGAGATAGCTCAGTTGGGAAAGAGCTTGTAAGGCAAGCAGGAGGACCTCAGTTCAATCCCCAGAACCCACATGAAATAGTCAGGGTGATGCCCTTGCAATCCCAGCTCTAGGGGGACAGAGACAGGCTGGAGTCAGCCAGGCAGCCCAGACTGATTGGTGTGCTCCAGTCAATGAGACTCTGTCTCAAAAATAAGGTGGGGCTGGCAAGATGGCTAGACAGATAAAAGTATCTGCTGCCAAGACTGATGCCCTAAGTTCAGTCCCTGGGACCACATGGTGGAAGAACTGACTCCTGGAAGTTGTCCTCTGAACTCCACGCACATCACAATAAACAAACAAACAAATAAAATGTAAAAAACAAAAACCAAGGTCAACTCTTCCTGAGGAATGACATACAAGGTTGTCCTCTGGCCTCCACAGGCATGTGCACCACACACACCCACACACACACACACACACACAAGGCAGGCACTATACTGGCCTGTTACAATCATTAACCTTACTGACAGCAGTCAGAATGGCCATCTTGAGTTTCCTAAAGATAGAACACTTCCACAAAACTTAGGGGAGGGAGTTAGCACTCACCAGGTTTAAAGAATAAAGGATCATTTTTAAATAATCTTAGGGATTCGATTGAATTTTCAAATTTCTCTTTCAAATACAATTCGCCTTGTTCAAAATCATTCTTTTTCTTGCCCGGCTTTGAGTGCCGACACCTGCCTTCATTCTCCTGGTCGGCTTTTGCCTTCGGGGAGTCGCTCTTTTCGCTCTTTTCGTGATTCTTGCCTCCCTTTTCTTTCGGTTCTTTCTCTTGGTCAGATGGCATTAACCCTTTCGTCATCTTCAGGGCTTTACAAGCTTTCTCTTCTTTCACTTTCTTCATGTCCTTTTCATAATGGCGAATTCCACTTAAGTGGGAAATCAATAATCTTGTTGTGACAGAAACCTAAAACAAAACCATAAAAATTCAATTACAGCCGGGCATGGTGGTGCGCACCTTTAATCCCAGCATCCAGGAGGCAGAGGCTAGCGGATCTCTGTGAGTTCGAGGCTAGCCCATTTTACAAAAGTGAGTTCCAGGACAGCCAGGGCTCTTACACGGAGAAACCCTGTCTCGAAAAATCAAAATTTAAAAAAAAAAATGAATGCAATTACAGTGTTAACCTACAAATAACAAGCCAAAAGCCTTGGAAGACTAACAGTCTCCACTCAGAACCGCTGCGGGAAAATGCCACGTACAGACAGACCCTTGTTCTAAATTACAGAAATGTAGTCAACAGATTATCATCTAGATTGAGAATGAAATCTATGAAACAAAAGCAGAACCCAAAGAATTCTATTAGCTATTTAAACTATAATTGCAGTGTAGACCGTGTGACATACCAGTGGGTGAAGGAACTGGGGGTGTCACTACCTTTTCACCCTCGTATTCTTTTTCTGGGAACTCGGGGACGTAGTGCTGCACTGGGAGGTCCAGATCCAGCTTCCCCGCTTCCCACAGTTTGGCCAGAGCCACCATGGTGAGGCTTTTGCTGATGCTTGCGATTCTCATGACCGTCTCCGGTTTGCAGGGGACCCGGTTCTCCACGTCTGCATAGCCTAAACCTTCAAGGGAAATAAAGCAGAAAGTCTGACCCTGAAATTGGATCAATTAAAACACACTATGTATCACTTTTACGAGATATTTAAACTGGACTCAGGAGGGATGAGAGTCTTGCCTTGACAATAGGAAGCCTAATGATTTAAGCTTATAGCTGAATTGGAATTTTACCTGGCACTCAACAATTTCCCATCTGATATTTTCAGATATTATTAATTTTTCTTATCTTAACAATATGATGATTACACCTCTTTTTGTGTTTTCCAGACAGGGTCTTGCCACATAGGCCAGGTTAGCCTTGAACTCAAGATACTCCTGCTTCCATCTGGGATTACAGGTATTATGATGGCTGTTCTTGGTTGTCAACTTGACTACATCTGGAATTAATCAAAACACTAAAATGGAGGGCACACTTGCTAGGGGTTTCTGCTAAATTTGAAATGGAAAGATCTACTTTCTAACCCAGGTCTTTGAGGCAGGAAGACACACCCTTAATCTGGATCTAATTTGGGCCAAGCCTCCTGCTAGAAGTCTATAGAAGGGCATGGAAGAAGGAAGCTTTCTCTGTCTGCCCGCTTACCCTCACCTTGCTAGCAAGTCCATTCCTTCACTGGCATTAGAGCCTACTTCTTTGGGATTCCAGCAAAGACTGAAGACCAACTGAGACATCCCACCTCGTGGACTAAGCAATTCTTGGACTTCCCATTCATACCTAGCCATTGTTGGAGTAGCTGGACCATAGCCTGTAAGTCATTCTAATAAATACCCTTTATATATACATACACACAACACACATATATACACATGTATATATATATATATCCCTTTCTCTCTCTCTCTCTGTGTGTGTGTGTATATATATATATATATATATATATATATATATATATATATATATATATATATATATATTCTACTAAATATTTAAAATATAATTACAGGCCGGGCAGTGGTGGCGCACGCCTTTAATCCCAGCACTCGGGAGATAGAGGCAGGCGGATCTCTGTGAGTTCAAGGCCAGCCTGGTCTACAAAGCGAGTTCCAGGAAAGGCACAAAGCTACACAAAGAAACCCTGTCTCGGAAAAAACAAACAAATATGTGTGTGTGTGTGTGTATATATATATATATATTATAAACTGTATAACATACCAGTGAGAATATATACATACACACATATATATACATATATATTCTATAGGTTCTGTTACTCTAGAGAACCCTGACTAATATAGATTTTGGTACCAGAAGTGGGGTGACAGATATTGCAGTCAGATCTATATCATCACGCTTGCTATTCCATAGTTTAAATAATTTACAGTTTTTAAAGTAAATGTCACCTTCTTTATAATTCTTCATATTGTAGTCTTCTCCATTTTTGAGTATCATCACTGAGTTCTTTAAAATAGCCAGCCATAAAATGAATGTAAAAACATGTCAAATTCCCTAGCCACCCATTAAATCCAGCTGCAACCAGCAGAAAAACAATATAATGCTAATTTTTAAAAGCTTCTTCCAGAAAAACAAAGTTTGGTTTTCATCTTCTGTACAGTGTAAAAGTGTGCAATTAGATGTAAGAAATATAAAGAACTGAGTCCAAAAAAAATAAAGTGGTAAATGAAAATATTTCTATAAAACTCCCACTTATAAAGCTGGCACTTATTAAATTCTTTTTATTACTTTTATTCTCTCTCTCTCTCTCTCTCTCTCTCTCTTTCTCTCTCTTCATAATCCTCCCTGGTTGTGTGTGTGTGTGTGTGTGTGTATGTGTGTGTGTGTGTGTGTGTACATACATACATACATACATACATGTATGTACACATATAGAAGCCAGAGGACAATTTGCAAGAGTTGGTTCTCTCCTTCCATCATGTGGGCCTCTGGGACTGACCTCAGATTGTCAAGTTTGGACTCTCGGGGCACCAAGCATGCACATGGTGCACAGACATATATGCAGGCAAAACACACTCCTACATATCAGATGTATGCCCATAGCGGCTAGACCTAAGTATCGGATCCTCCGGAACTGAAGTTACAGTTATGAGCCACCATGTGGGAACCTAATCTGGACGCTCTGCAAGAACAGCAAGTGTTTTTAACCTCCGAGTTATCCCTCTAGCCCTGCCCCTGTTGTGCTTTCTGAGTCAAAATCTTGCTGTATAAACCCCAGGTGGCCTCAAACTCAAGGTGATCCTCCTGCCTCAGCTCTTCAGTGCTAGGGTTATAGGCATGGGTAACTATGCCTGGCTAACTAGATTTTTTACCACAAGATTTTTCACCAATTAGTTATATTGATTAGAATACACATATACTCAGGGGAAGTATAATTTTTCAGAACCTCACTGCCGCCAGCAATGTCTTCTAAAACTACGGCTTTCCTTAAATAATGCCTAAAATATCATTTGCTAAAAACCGAGGTGCCGAACTGAAGCAATTTGTCTGCAACAGTGAAGTTATATTCTGAAATAGTACCTTGATAAACATCAGAAAACGAATAGAACTGCGTCTCTCAAAGGTTCTGACTGTGGGGGAAGGAGTGGGGACCAGGGTCTCACCTGACTCAGGCGGGCAACTGTGTGACCTCGAACTTCTGATCCTCAAGCTTCCACCTCCAGAGCAATGGGACCACAGGTCCATACCACTTTATGTGTACAGGAGATCATACTGAGGGCTTGTGCCCAAGAGCAAGCACTCTACCAACTGAGCTACATCCCAAACCACTTCAAGCTTTTTCTTGATCAAAACAAAACAGTTAACACTTCTGCCTAATAAAAATAATCATAGATTGTAAAAATAATAATTATAGGTTGTAACTCATTAAGGACAAAGGCTTTTGTGTGTCCCTAGTATTTACTACAGTGCTTTTTATAGAAATGGGGAATAAAAAAACTTACTGAATTAAAGAATAAAATTATACAGGAGCTGACGTTTTATTTATTCATCAGGGCTATCTACAAAGGCTATAATGTGATAGTAGATATTTAATAGATTGTTCTACATTCCATTTTCAGATCAATAAATCCACTCTTAAGAGTAAACTGGGAGAAGAAACAAGCCATTTTGATCATTTCCATTTTACTTGAGTAACATTTTAATTATTTACTTACTTTTGGATTTGAAGCCAGGCTTTACACATTAAGGTTACACAAGTGATTCCACTGAGCTGCACTCCTAGCCCGGTTAGTTGCATTTTAACTTTGCAGGGATGGATAAAACCGCCTGATTATTCGATAGATACATTGTCTCTACAGTATGTGCCACTTTTTGTAACTCCAGTAAAATATCAGTATTTTATTTCACTAAGTAACAAAATGAGCCACTAAATAATACTTGCTCAACCCACCTTCTGACCAGACTTCTTTTCCGTCTACAGAAACTCCAACCACTATGCCGGGTGCGCCAACCTCATCCTAAGAGAAAAGAAGAAAAGATCTAGTTGATTCAAAAGTACAGTCTCTGTGCACAAGAGGCGCTCTGAGGCTGGGCCTCCTGACCCCGCCCACTCGGGCCCCGCCCACTCTCCGGCCCCGCCCACAGGGGGCAAGGGCTCTGCTCAGTTTGCCGTGGCCTGCGAGGGGTTCACAGGGCTCGCTCTCTAAAGGGGAAGGGGCGGTCCGCTCTGCGGCCGGTGACCTCAGCTGCGACTTGAGCAACCCCGAGAGCGTCAACCCGCGGCCGGGCGGTCGGGAAACGGGAAATCTGTCTCGGAAGCCGCCTCCCTGGCGTCCGCTAGGCCCGCACCTTGATCCGATGCAGCAGATCGCGGCTGCTCTCGATGGCTCTGGAGAAGCCCCTGGCTGCGGGCGGCGCAGGCGTGTGCGGGCTCCCGGGGCTCAAGGCCTGCTCGTGCGGCAGCTCGGCGCCCGCAGCCTCGGGGTCCGCGGGGGACTGAATGGGGCTGGCGCCCCGCAACCCCACCGCCAGCTTCGCCCCGAGCGCCAGCCCTAGCCCGAGCCCCAGGCCCCCGGCCCAGCCAAGGCCCAGCACGGGCAGGGCGGGTCGTCCGTGCGCCCCGCGCCGTCCTCCGCTCCAGGCCGGGCCCGTGGCGGCCGAAGCCCGAGCTGTCACACTTGACAGGAGCCGGTACATGTCGCCGCTGTCGAGCCCGCTGCCTCCCTGCTCGCGCAGGCCCGGCCCGCGGCAGGCAGGACGAGGGGCGGGGCGGGGGCGGAGCCTTACAGTCCCGCGCAGTTGAGTCCCTAAGTGTGAGCGACGAGCGCATCGAGCGAGCGTCTGTCTGTTCCTGGCCTCCTTTCTGCCTTCTGGCTCCTAGTCCTCACTGGTTCCTCCCCTCCCTTTATCGCTTTCTTCTCCCTTCCTCTCTTCATGCCTCTTTCCTCCCCATCTCTTTACTTTCTTGATCTCTCCCCTCCGCCTCTTCTCTTTCTTGCTTGCTTTTGCTCTGGCTTCCCTCATTCCTCGCTCTATCCTTTCTTTATCGCCTTCACTTACTTTAGTTCTATTTCTTTCCCTCTCTTTCTCTTCCCACTTGATTTTCTCTCTCTCCCTCTAGCCTCTCTTTCCTTATTTTCGCCTCCTCCCCACTCTCCCTTCTTTCTTGCTTCTCCCCTCCCCAAACACAGGTGACATCCTTAGACAAGTTTCCTGTCCAGTGTCCCATCAACAAATCCTCTTGCCACTGTATGCACACCTTAATAATATTAAGCCCTGGGCATCACTGAGATGCCCAGTGATTAAAGCGCTTGCCATGCAAACATGAGGACTGGAATTCAAATCCCCAGAATTTCACTAGATGAAAATGCCCAATGGGCATGATGCCTGCCTGCAACTGGCAAGGTCTAGGTTTGACTAAGAAACCCAGCCTCAACCAGTAAGTTAGAAGAGCAATTAAAGATAATTCCCAACATAATCTGGGGCTTTCACATGCTCCTCCCACATAAATGCAAATATGTATATACACAGGCACACACATGAAAATGGAAAAAAATTGTAATGGGTTTTATCATTTTCATTTTTTTGGATTTACTATGTGTAGTGTTCTGCTTGCATGTATTCCTGCAAGCCAGAAGAGGGCACTAGATCACCATGTGGGTGCTTGGAATTGAACTCAGGACCTCCATAAGAGCAGCCAGTGTTCTTAACCTCTAAGCAATCTCTCCAGCTCTGTGACTTTTTGGGGGAGAATTGTATATCTTGACTCACCTTCCCGCTCAGTGACAATCATGCTAGCAAACACGCAGTGCTTATTCTGTACCAGACACAACTCTGAGCCCTTGACATGTCGTCCCCTTAGGCATCATAACCACTCTGGAGTTGGTTGTGTTCTCATGGCCATCAGACACATGAGGACACTGGAGTAAAAGGTGATTAAGGGATCCGTCCAAATCTACAAAGAGGGTAGGTGGTGGGTGGCCCGAAATTTACATTCTCAGCCTTCCTGTCCTCAGAAGTTTGAAGTAGGCTTCTCCTAGCAGAGGCATGGGCTTTGGGAAGCTGGGGGGTGTATTGGCTAAGACCTGCGGCTTCCCAGTGGTGCCAGTGGAGGCAGCTGCAGCAAGTATAACGTGGCCAAGGCCCACTGGGATGGCACAGCTGCCCTTTCGTGCTCAGGCCTGTTCCCTGCTGCACTTGCTGGCTTCTGGGGGTGCCTAGACAGTAAAAGTCCTCCTCATGCATGTCTCCTTTGCAGCTAGTTAAAAATGCCTTCCTTCCCCTCTCATGTGGGGGGATAAAATAAGCAGCTCCCACTGGTTACATGTTAATACTTCATTTTCTATTCTAAGATGGTCTTTGAATTTGCAGCTCAGGATGTGCCTGGTGTGACGGGCTCAGGCCCCTCCCTTCCCACTTTGCACCCACCTCCTGTCTGCAATTCTACCTCAGTTCTCTGAAAATAGAAGACAGATGCTTGCCATCCTGAGTGCAGAGTTCTTCTTTCTGGAATGTTCCTTTTTTTTTTTCCCTTCAATGTTGCTTTCTTCCGAATATTATACCCAATTGCAGCCCTCAGCCCCGGGTTACAGTTTCCCTTAACTTCTTGGCTTTGACTTTGAAGTCTATCTGTCAATGATTTGTGAGTTCCTGCCAAGCTGAGGCTTAGTTTCAGTGACTGACACATGGTAAACTTCAACAATATTATTGAAAAGTCTGTGTGAGGGTTATGGGGGATGGCTTGGCACAGCTCGAAGAGCCAAGTTCAATTCCTAGCACTCACGTGAACTGGGCTAGATAGTGTGTGCTAGTGTGAGAAATGAGTTTTTTGTTTTGTTTGTCAAAGGTAATCCAGGGTAGCTTTGAACTCACAGAGATCCAGACAGATCTCTGCCTTCTGAGTGCTAGGATTAAAGGTGTGTACCACCACTATCTGGCCTCTATGTTTAGTCTAGTGGCTTGTTCTATTCTCCGATCTTCAGGCAAATTTTATTAGGGTACACAATATATCACCACACCTACCACCAAGCCTACCAAATCTGGCAACCGGGACCTCTGGACCAACGTGGTCAAAGGAGAGAACTACTTACTCCGGCAAGTTGTCCTTTGACCTCTACCTGCTACAGGAAACATTCTGAAAGTCCTACCATCTGTGAGTCACTGTGTCAACAAAGGTTCTCTCACTGACCAAACTCTAGCCAGGTTCCTCTCAGTCTTGCCCCTCAAACACTTGAACAAACACACATTTTCTCACAGCTCAAGGCTGAATTGCTGAAATGACCGTGTTTCTCTTCAAAATACCTGTCTGAGAAAACTCAGAGTTTCCAAAATAGGTTATTGTTTGTTCCAGGCACCACCTGAAATAGAGTCCCTGTCTCCCTGTCTCCCCGTCTCCCAGTGGGGGTTAGGGGGCCCTTTCTTGATAAGGCGTAAGTGCCAGTTAGCAATCTGGATAGAATTCACATGGAGCAAAGTCCTTCTGCTTTTAGTGACTTTCCACGCTCCCAACTCAGCTCAAGCCGTCACCACCCACTCTCTCTTCTCCCACCCCATCACCTCTGCCCACATCCTGCGGAGCTCAGCTCTTTCTCTGCCCTTGGCAGCAATAGACTACAGTCTATCTTGGTGCCTTAACTGGTGTCCAGCTGTGTCTGCCTTTGTCACACACATCCATCCACTCGGTCCTGTTGAAAACGTGGGCCTTTCAAAACGAGATCTTCTTGTGTGCATTCACTCTGCGGTTCATGGAGCTGTGCATTTAAGGTTTGTGTGATTTTCCTGTCTGCATTGTAATCTTTAATGTAAAAGCTGATAACAAAATAAAATCCTGGAAAATCCTGATGAAGGATAATTTAGGAGCTGTAAGCAGAAAAGGCTGCATACCCTGACATGTGGCGGCAGACTCACAAACAGGCATGAAGACTGTGAACACAGAGGAACAGAAATTTGGTGCAATTACAGGTGCTAATGCTACAGACTTTTCTTTTAAAAAGACTCTATCTGTGGGCTAGCATGATCAGTTGGTAGAGCGCTTGCCTAGTGTGCTGGGCTTCATCCCAGCACCACATAAACTAGGTGTGGTGGCACATGCCTAGAATTCCAGCACTTAGAAGGTGGAGGCTGGCGGATCAGAAGTTTGCATTTTTTAGATCTCGACCTATGAAGTTGTGGATCACATCCTTTTTAAAGTGTCCTCTCTTCCACCCAGTGCATGGAGTCAGTGCATGCCAACACATGGACCACAGCTCACTCTTCTTTATTATTAACTATGTTCCTATACAAAAAGATAAAATTTGAAATTGTTCTAGATATTCCTTCCTATTCTGTTGCTGGGGTGCGACTGTTCCTTCACACGGGGAAAAACTGCATTCATGTCAGTTTGTTCGAGGACCTGGTGCAAGATTCAAGCAGCAAAACCCCAACTTAGCAGATCCAATTCCAAGCTTAAGGAAAAAGGAGCAAAGATCCACTCAAAGGAATGGACTATGATACAATCAATGCTCTTTCCAAAATGTTTGCATTCTGCAACTGTAGTTACATGGCCATTTTAGGTGTCTCTCTCTCTGTATGTGTACTATGTATATCAGCATACTTTTCAAAAACAAATATGGAACACTTCATGAATTTGAGTGTCATCCTTGCACAGGGGCCATGCTCATCTTCTCTGTATTGTTACAGTTTTAGTATGCATGCTGCTGAAATGAGCATGGCTTGCTGCTTTTCAACAAGCAGTAGTATTGCATGTATGGCTATACTATAACACAGTTCACTTATGCACTTACTAGTGGACTGGGTTATTCTAGTTTCAACCATTGTACAATTTCTTGTCGAAATGCAGGTTTTCATTTCTCTTAGAAATTACAGCTGGAAGTGGACTTGCAGAGTCATTTCCTAACTCTGTATTAAATTGCGCTCCAAAGGGTGGCATTTCTCCTGCCCACCAGCATGACGTCACAGTTGCAGTTCCTCCGTGTAGCTGCCAACATTGGCTTTCTCTCAACAGCCACCCCAGCAGGTAGGAACTGAATCTCACTGAGGTTCTGCTTTGCATTTCCTCTGAGAGCTGCTGCTGCTGCTAAGTTCACTGGCTGTTTACACATCTTTTCCTTAGTTATAAGTGCTCTTTTTATAAGTTAAGATATACTTTATGTACAGCAATATAGTTTACACATTAAATAAAACTATAGTAAAATGATTTGATAGAGTTTCAACAGAAGAAAAAGGGGGGGGACTGAGATTAGAAAAACCCCTCCCCCAAAACAAAAAATTACTTTTTCTAAGTGGGTCAATGCAAAAATATATTCAGTGGTTAGTCTTGTCTAACTCTTATTGCACTGAGGATCAATAGAATTATAAAAGAATTGGTGCACATCTTTAATCCCAGCACTTGGGAGGCAGGGGCAGGTGGATCTCAGTAAGTTCAAGGCCAGCCTGGTCTACAGAGTGAGTTCCAGGACAGTCAGGATCACACAGAGAAACCCTGCCTCAAAAAAAAAAAAAAAAAAAAAAAAAAGACGAAAAGAACCATTATGGATTCAACTTTCTGGATATTGAAGTAGCACATACATCTTTTGTAGAGTAATATCCATTCAACTCTCCTCCTGCTCTCATTTTGTTCATTTTGTAGAACAAATGTTTTATGTGTACATGTGTACCTAAGTGTATGTAGGCCAGTAGAGGGCATCAAATCCCCTACATCTGGAGTTACAGGTAATTGTGCTCTCTTTGTTGTGGGAACCAAACCCTGGGTCCTCTGCAAGAACAGCAAGTTTTCTTAACCACCGAGCCATCTCTCCAGCCCCTTGACTTTGTTTTGTTCATTTGTTTGTTGCTTTATTTATTTATTTATTTATTTATTTATTTATTGAAATAGGCTCATGTTTTACAGCTCAGGTGGGCCTGGAATTCACTAAGTACCCCAGCTTGTCCTCAAATTCCTGATCCTCTTGCCTTAGCACCACAAGTAATTTGACTACAGGTGTGCACCATCACGGCTGGATCCTCTACCTATCTCTTTTAAAATTGAAATATTAATTTCATTTTACTTCATATGTGTTTTACCTGTATGTATGTATATGTACCATGTGTGTGCCTAGTTAGAAGAGGGGGTCACATTCCTTGGAACTGGAGTTACAGATAGTTGTGAACCACCATGTGGATCCTGGGAACTGAACCCAGGTCCTCTTTAAGAGCAGCAAGTGCTGTGAACCACTAAGCCATCACTCCATCCCCATCTGCCCATTTCTCTAACAGTCTTGAATGATAAAACGAAGAAGCGACTAGTGGGTTGCAATTAGGTTAAGGATTGGGGTGGGAGAAGGGGAGAAGGGTGAAGCATTTATCTAATTATTCTTTTTCAATAAAAACTCGGGAGTCAGGTGTTGAAGTGAGAACCTGATTGACCAGAGAAATGGTGGAGAAGCAGCCAGTGGCTTCCTTGCTCTCTCCTTCCTCTATCCAAAAGGGCCAAGAATCTTTCTAAACCCCTCCCTACTACTTCCTGTGTCTCTCTATATGTTCTTGGTCCTCCAAAACCTCTATAGCTAATTTTGGTCAGCTAGTAGCTAGCTCCGCCCTCTGATTTAAAGTAAACTTTATTGTCAGTCTCCTGAGTTGTCAGAGTGCAACCAAAATATCCCACATTTCCCCCTTTCTTGTCTAAATAAAAAGGGAAGGTTTTTAACTCTAACACAGTAAAAATTATATACAAATTAGTAGGTCTTTCTAAGGATTGTATCTTATCTTATCAATTTCTTATATGGCACAGATATCAAACCACTTTTTTAAAGATAAAACATGAATTACCAAGCTGATAATGATTATAATCGACATTATGTCAATCCCAGCTAAGTTGATTTTTTTCATCTAATTTTTCTATTTTCAAACTATCCATTGTGGAATCATACAGAGACCTCACTCCCTGCATCCTAATATTGTCCCCCATTCTAAACATGGGTTAAAAAACTCTTTTTTTTAAACTAATTCCTTTTTAAGAATTCCCAGGTATCTCACCAGATCTGCTGATGACAACAGTGAAGTGTGAGGCTGGCTGTCGCTGGGCCGCACAGCTGGGCAGGGAACATGGGCAGTGCGTGGCTGGCCGAGAGTAGCTGCAGCTGCTCACATGCAGATGGGGCCTGAGAGTGTGTGGTGGTGGCAGCAGCAGTAAAAGCCTGAGCAGTGCTGAGGCAGCTGACCTGGTGTGGCAGCAGCCCGAGGAAGGGATCCGGGGGAAGCCTGCAACCCACAGGGAGAGGGAGTGAGTCATCTACAAAGTGGAAACATGGGGTCATTCGTTCATAAGAAGCCCATGTGGCAGGAAGCAAGGGCACGGGGCTGCATGAAGGCAGAGCCAACCAGTGGTGGGCG
This sequence comes from Peromyscus eremicus, assembly GCF_949786415.1. Classification (NCBI taxonomy): domain Eukaryota; kingdom Metazoa; phylum Chordata; class Mammalia; order Rodentia; family Cricetidae; genus Peromyscus; species Peromyscus eremicus. Next base: position 61,558,267 of record NC_081422.1, read on the forward strand.
GCTAACTCTGGCAGCATTGGGGGCCCCCACCACCTGTGGTGTTTGGGGCTTGAGATGGGCAGCAGCTGGAGGCTGCTATTGAGAGGCTGCAATGGGAAAAACCCCAGACTCCCATGGAAGGCCTGGACGGAGGAGGGAAAGCCAGCCATGGTGGTGACCCCAGCAGCTGCAAAGCCAGAGACAAGCAGGTGCCTCATGATCTCCTGCCCCACGTTGGCTGCCAGATGAAGCACTGATCTAATTATTCCTTTTCAATAAAAACTCAGGAGTCAGATATTGGGGTAAGAACCTGGTTGATCAGAGAAACAGCAGAGAAGTGACCAGTGACCTCCTCACTCTCTTCTTCTTCAATCCAATCTTTCTAAACCCCTCCCTCCTACTTCCTGTGTCTCTCTATATGTCCTCAGTCCTACAAAATCTCTGTGGCTAATTTTGGTCAGCTAGTAGTTAGCTCTACCCTCTATTTTAAAGTAAACTTTATTGTCAGTTTTGGGAGTATCAGAGTGCAATCAAATATCCCACAACAGAAGAATGCTGAGTATAGTTTAAAAGATTGATCTGAATTATTCTGGTGGTGATAGGCCTCTTCAGCTTGGCTCTGGAGTAGGATACATGTTTTATATTTCATTAATTGTCATAGATACACACATACACAAAGATTAGGAGAAAAACCAGGGAATGTTGTTGTTTGTTTTTGCTCTTTTGGGGGGCCTGCTACCCAGCTCCCAAATAAATCACTCACAGAGGTTTATTCTTATTTATAAATGCCGGGTCTTAGCTTAGCTTGTTTCTTGCCTGCTTTCCTTAACCTTGAATTATCCCCTCTACCTTTTGCCTCTGGGCTTTTTCCTTTTCTTACTGTTGTGTATCTTACTTTCACTCTTACTTCATGGCTGGCTGTGTAGCTGAGTGGCTGATCTTTGGTATTCTCCTCCTTTTCTTTCTCTTCCTAGATTTCTCCTCTCTCAGATTTTTCCTTCTATTAATTCTTTCTGCCTGCCAACTCAACCATCCTTTCTCCTGCCTCGCTATTGGCCGTTCAGTTCTTTATTAGACAATCAGGTGTTTTAGACAAGCACAGCAACACAGCTTCACAGAATTAAATGCAACATAAACAAAAGTAACACACCTTAAAATAATATTCCCCAACGAGAGCAACCTGAACTACATTGATAGATTGTGTTTATGTTACTGTCTTATCCATGGTATTTTACAGAAGTTTTATAAAATGTTACCAATGCAGGAATTTGTCCTTTAGAAATGCTATGGGATCTATAAGCAATAAGTTATATATTACTTACGAGGGCATGTGGATATACAATTATTTCCAAATAAGGTTAAGTTTTAAAATGCAACTAAGAAACAAACCCTTATCAGCCTCATAAATGTGTATCTTTGTGTATTGTAAGACTATTACACAACTTTCAAAGTTCAGCTCAGGTCCTGTCTCCCCCCCACCCCCCATAGACTTCACTGATTGGTATCAGCCCTACCATTTGCTCTTCTACCTTGATCTTATGTGTCCTGGTGTGTTTGTGCCGGCTGTTCTGATTTGGAAGGCAAGCCACTGAAGGCACAGCTTTGCCTCCGCCCCTCCCCCATATAAAGCCCAGGATTGCTTTGTTTGGTGGATCTGAATCTGGATGGTAAGCTTGATACTCATTTTGCTCATCTATAAACTAATTATAACTGCATTGCAGGGTTGCTGTGAAGGCGAAATGTGCTTCAACAGGAAAAAACCAAAACAAAAAACAAATGATAGAATAAACAGCAGGAATGATCAGAACTGTTAATTTCCCTCAAACATTGTTTTTTTATTTTTATTTTACTGAAAATAAAAACAATGAGCTGAAGAGATGGACCAGCAATTAAGACTGCATAACTGTGCTGAGCAGTGGTGGCACACGCCTTTAAATCCAGCACTCGGGAGGCAGAGGCAGGGGGATCTCTGTGAGTTCGAGGCCAGCCTGGTCTGTGGAGCTAGTTCTAGGACAGGTAAGGCTACACAGAGAAACCCTGACTTGGAAAAAAAAAAAGAATATCCTGCTTTCTTATACCACCCAGGACCACCTGCCCAGGGGTGACACCATCCACAGTGGGCTGAATCCTCCCAATCAACCATCAATCAAGAAAATGCCCCACGGACTTGCCACAGTACTATCCAATGAAGGTAATTCTTCCCTCTTCACAGGTCTAGGCTTGTGCTAGTAGGAAAAAAATAATACCAGCACAGCTACATAGCAAGATTCTATGAAATGAATCAAAACAAAACAAAAGGTTTGCCAAACACCGACATTCTTTTGTTCCTTTGCTACCACACAGGAAGCAGCCCTTTAGTTAAACAAGCTCAAACAGGTTGTTTTCCTCCCCAATTTCTCTCTAGCAACCTCCCAGTCAATCAGTTGGTCTCTGTGCAGGGATTAAAGACCAACTAGGAATTGAGTTTCAATCACCTGAGGGAGCCAGCCTGTTCTGCTCTTGGATGGAAACAGGTGGACAGTTAGTAAATAGTCTTTTCTTGAAGTGTCATAAGGACCTTTCAAAAGAAATTAATCAAGTACCGTGAACGCAGCCCCTCTGCCGTCATGGGAATCTTGAAACTCTAAACTGAGTGAACCCTGAGGACCACTCTAGGCTCTAGGTCCTCCCCTAGATTCTGCAATGTCTCTGCAGCTGCCTGTGTCCTCTGCCTGGGCCGCGGGCCTGGTGGGTGGCATGATTTCCCTGATGCGTGAGCAGGGTAATGGGTGTTTTTTTTCAGTCAGACCATTTTTCCTATAGTCTCAGACATATTTACCTCCTAGGAAAATGAAAAGGATTTTTGTTTGGGGGCAAAAACAAAGAATGGAGCTGGGGAGACGGCTCAGTCTGCAAAGTGTTTGCTAGGCAAGCATGAGGACCTGCATTCGGATCCCCACCACTCACATAAAAAGCTGGGCATGGCGGGATGCACCTGCAGCCCCAGGGCTGGGGAGGTGAAGACAGGTGCGTCTTTGGAGCTCAATGGTCAGCCAGCTTAGCCTAACTGGGAGCTCCAGGTCCAGCAAAGAGACCCTGTCTCAAAATAGTGTGGAGCCAGGTGTGGTGGCACATGAGCATGAACATACATCACACACACACACACACACACACACACATAAGCACACACACACTCGCCCCAAAGTATGAAGTAGCCTATATTTATTTATTTGGTTTGGATTTTTTGCCACACATAGAACACACTTTATTATCTAACTCAAATATTTCAAATAGAAACCACAAGGCAGTAATCTCCACCATCAGTCTTGAGTGAACATGGTAAGTAATTTACTTCCTTCAAGGGTATGATGAAAAATAAATGAAATGTGACTTTTGTTCTTGAAGCTGAAGACAACTGTGATTTCTAAAGTCTTTACCAAATTGTTTACTTAAATAGAGTTTTTCTCTTGTATGAGTTTGTCCCCATTTCCAGACTTCAAAACTATGTAAATAGGCTTTAAAATACTTACAGCACTAAAAACATGGCTGAGCAGTTAAGAAATGTTCATTCCCAGGACCAAGGTGTGATTTTTGGCAAATTCCTGTAATTCCTGTTACAACAAGTTCCAAGGGTTTAACATCTCAGGATCCAGCATGCGCATTCGAATACCCACACAAACACACAGTGACATCACATAATTACAATTAAAACAACTCTTTAAACAAACAATTTTTCATGAAAGTTTTTCTCTTGTAAGCATTAATTCCTGTAACAGGTGTTGAGGCTTCTAATGGCTTACATACAGAGTTTTTCTTCACCATAAACTGGTTTATATAGCCAAAATGTAAGCATTTAAGCATGAAGTCTGAGAAATCAATCCTTGTAAGCTGGTGATTTCATTTGGGAATGTATAGGAGATGCTGCCCTGCTGGAGGAAATATGTCCCTGGGGTAGGCCTTTAGAATTTACATCCACACACCATTTCCAGTTCCCTCTCTGCTTCATGCTGCATCTCAAGGAAATGAGTTCTTAGCTTCCTGATTTAGCTGCCATGTCTGACACTTGTTGCCATGCCACTTTCATGGTGACCCTATATCACTCTTTCATGTTGTCTAGAACTTTGACAACGTTCTGCACTGTTATGGTTTTCCCGACTGTATCCTATAATAGTGAGATTCCTGTGGGTCTCCAGCATCACATCTTTGTAGAGATTCTTCTGGGAAGGATTCAGCAAACTCCATTCTTCCCAAGTGAAGTCAACATGCACATCATCATAGGTCACTGCATTCTCACTTTCCCTACATCAGATTCTCTCCTATATGACCATGGCAAGCTGTTCCTGGGTTATTTCCTGCCACTCCTAATGTCTACAGCAGCAGCACTAAAACCTCCACCTCCCTGGGTTTCATCACCAGCCTTTGTTAACTCCTTGTCTAGCTTGATTCAGGTCCTGGGGGTTTGCATGGAATAGTTCCAGTACTGCAAATCGCCTATATTTATTTTATCCTCACAATTATAAATAAATTTCAAAGTGTAGGTGATGAAAAGCCAAAGTCCATGGTGAGTGAGCCCTCACACTGTTTATTCTGCTTCAAGGGCCTTCTTTATAGCAGCATTTGATGTGCTGCTCCTGGGAGGAACCACTCAGACTACCATTCATTCACAAAGCCAGTAGGTCACCAAGAGGCTCAGTCTGCAGAATAGAGAGAGGGAGAGGCCCTGAGCATGGCTGAGCAGGCTGTGTACCTTGCACAAGTGTCTGCAGTCCTGCCAAGGCTTCTATTTGCCAAGCCATAGGCTGGCTCCAGGGGAAGGACACCTTTTCCTAGCATACACTGAGCAGTGTGCACTCCTAGCAGGCCAGGACAAATGTCCAGACTTAGGACTTACTTGATATGCTCAGCACTATAATGGAGGTTATTATCAATGAGCTGTGTGGAGGAGCCAGCAGGTGAGTCTGTCTTGAGGAAGGACTTAAAGAGTGACAGAGAGAAGGGACATTTCAGAAGGGTGTTGGAAGGGGTACAGACATCCACCCAATGAAACTGGTCCCAGAAAGACAGACAAGGTGAGAGATTGGAGGCCTGAAAATGCAGGGCCTTTGTCAACATGAGTTTTCTAGGACAGGGAGTGGTTCTGGCTGCTGGAGGTGAAGCAGGAAGGTGGCGGCAGCAGATGCTGTGGGCCATACAAGGCCCGTTGAGGACTCTGTGCTCTAGCATGTAGCTGCTGACTCTCCAACTCTGTTGGGAGCTGAAAGAATATGCAGAGGACTTGTTCTTAATGCAGTTTCCTTAGCTCAAGCCCCGGGGAATGGGTTCTGAGTCTGTAGGTCTGGGAACAGACCAGGAATAAGCATCTTCAAGAATTTTCCCACACGAGAGTATCTGGGGGCTCAGGGAGGAGGGGTCGCCAGCTGTGAAGGAGAGGGTGAGAGGCAGCTGTTAGAATTCAATTTACAAGCGCCCAATGCCTGGTAAGTAACCTTAGAACACAGCCCCTCATTAATCCACTCTTAAGTATTTCTAACAACGGTGTAAAGTGTAAAGAGAGCAGATGGTAGAGCCAGAGGCAAGGATTTCAGGCTCAGCTCTTCCACCAAGATGGTGGGTCACTCTAGGCTAGTCATTTCCCTTCTGAATTGCAGTCTATGCTGAAAGCTAGCACACACTCTGAGGCCACTTTCAGTCATGTGATGTCAACGTTCTATACGTCCCAGCAAGGGGTTCAAGGTTCATTATGAAGGTAATACTAAAGCGTAGTGGAAATCTAGCAGAATCATTGTGTCCAGGATAAACGACAGAATGAGACAGTTGTCTTGCACTGTGTCTAGACTAAACTTAGAATGAAATAGTTGTTTGTTGGAGGTACTTAGACCTTGAAGAGATTATTGTGGGAAACAGTGATTGTTTTCTGTTATCTATAGTGTTATTTTTCTGAAGGAGCTTTACAGCCTTTACATGACTTTAGTCACAAACTCGTCCTGGCACACCTGGAATGTCTCGCATTACTGGGTACAGCAAACAGGGCACAATAAGAACTCAAGTTGCCAGGGTGTGATGTTTTCCTTCACAAAGCATATAGATTAGATCAGGGACGTGGTATGAAGAACTTGTTTTACCCAAAACCCAACTTTTGTGTAACAATCAATAAATACACCTTTGTATGGCTGTTTGGGGTTCAGTCCATTGAGGCTGGGCCTCCCTGCTGCCTGCAAGACCACATTTCGTCCTGGAGTGGTCCTCTTTCTTTGATTGTCCCAAGTAACTCAGAAAACCGACACCAGAGAATGGTTCCCATTCCTCCACCCCCTGTTTCCTAAAACAAACAAACAAACAAACAAAAACACTAATTTTAGAAGTTGGGATAGTCTCCTGACATGGTGGCACATGCCTTTAACCCCAGCACTGAAAAGGCAGAGGCAGGCAGATCTCTGTGAGTTCGAGGCCAGCCTGGTCTACAAAGTGAATTTGTGAGTTTTAGGACCGCTAGAATGGTTACAAAGGGAAACCCTGTCTCAAGAAGAAGAAGAAGAAGAAGAAGAAGAAGAAGAAGAAGAAGAAGAAGAAGAAGAAGAAGAAGAAGAAGAAGAAGAAGAAGAAGTTGGGTTTGGGGGAAAGGAAGTTCTTTCTAGAAGTTTCTTAGGCCTCTTCCTCTGTGCCTCACAGCACTTAGCACAGAGCTCTTCACTCAGCGGGCACTCAACACCTTCCTTCCCATCCCTCCCCTCCCTTCTGTTCCTTTTCTATCTCCCCCATCCCTCTCCTTCCTTTCCCTTCCTTCTTTCCTTTCGTCTTGTTTATTTTGCTCTGTAGTCTTGAACCTCGAAGTCTTGTCCCAAACTCAGCCTGTAGCCAAAGATGACCTTGGACTACTGGTACATCTACCTTCCTGGTGCTGGGGTCACAGGAGGGCACCACCATGGCTGGTTTCATGCAGTGCTGGAGCTTTGTGCATGCTAGGCAAGCATGCCACCAGCTGGGGTGGGAGCCACATTTCCAGCACTCCTTGCTAGGGAACAGCATCTAGTGGGATGAGCTGCATCTTCAGGGCTGGAAACATCTCTCAGCCTCCTCTGCTAGTTCGTTACCCAGCCTGTAATCCAGCAGTGACGGCAGATACCATCTTGTTTCCTAGACTTTTGTAATTAGCGCTCTCAGTGATCTGAGTGTTTTCCAGAATGCTCAGGCAGTGACAACCAGGCCTTAGTGATGACTCTGACGAGGTCGGGAACCCGTGACTAGCGAGAGGATTAGTGATCTTGAAGCCGATGAGAAGGTTTTCTTGGTCCCAAACAGTCTTTGGAATACACAGGTTATGGTCTTTATTACACTTACTGATTGATTGACTGAATATGTGAGCAGGGGGCATGCATGCCGTGACATCGCGTGGCAGTAAGGACAACCCTCAGGAGTTGGTTCTCTCCTTCCACCGTTTGGGTCCCAGGGACCAAACTCAGGCTGTCAGGCTGGTGGGCAAATGCCTTTATTGGTAGCCATCTCCCCAGCCCACTTTATTGCCTCTAAAACATGTTAAAGGAAGGTGTGATGAGGGATATATGACAGTCGACTAGAAACCGCAGGCCAGAGAAGCAGCCTTCGATTGGTCAGGGAAATTGTCTTCTCAAACCTGATCATATACGTACTAAAACTTCATGTTTATCTTAAATACGTACAATAATGTTTAAAAGCAATTTTATTCATCAGTTTGCATCAATTTCATTTGTCAGCCGGAGCCTTGTGATTTCGATGTGAAATGTCCCTCCAAAAGGTTCACGTGTTAAAGGCTTGGTTCCCCAGCTGGTGGCGCAGTTGAGAGGTGGTTGGATCATGAGAATACTAACCTCATCAACAGACTGAATGGGCTATTATTAGGAGGTGGGGTGTGGCTGGAAGCCCCTGGGCTCGTGTCTTTGACAGCATGCCTTGCTTCTGGCCCCTTCCCGCCTACTGTGGTTTCTTGTTGTCTGATGTGAGCAGCTCTCTTCCACCAATGCCCTTCCACCTGGACGTCCTGCCTTGTCACAGGCGGTGACAAGATGATGGCTGCTGTGATAGGGTAGACTAGCATCTCTTCTTGCTGCTGTGGCGAAATGCCCTGACAAAAGCGACTTATGGAAGGGCTTATCCTGGCTCACAGTTTGCGTGCACAGCCCGTCACCGTGAAGTCACGAGGCAGGAGCATGAGGCAGCTGATCACATCACCTCTGCAGTCAGGAAGCAGAGAGACACACATGCTGGCACTCAGCTGGCCTTCTTCTGTTATTCAGTGGGGGACCCCAGCTCACGGGATGGTCTTGCTCACAGAGTGGCTCTTCCCACCTCCACTAGCTCAGTCTAGACACTCCCTCATAGACCTCTCACAGGGGATTATCTCCTAGGTGATTTTAGACCCTGTTGATGTGACAGTTAGTAACCACCATAGGAGGCAGGGAGGAGGGCAGCTTCTGGAATCCAGAAATGACAAGGGCGTGCATTCTCCCACAGCAGGAGGAACACAGTCCCAATTTTGGACTGCACATCCCGATTTTGGACCAGAAAGACTAGTTTCTAACTTCTTTTTATTTTTATTCTTTGGTTTTTTTCAAGACAGGGTTTCTCTGTGTAGTTTTGGTGCCTGTCCTGGATCTCACTCTGTAGACCAGGCTGGCATTGAACTCACAGAAATCTGCCTGGCTCTGCCTCCCGAGTGCTGGGATTAAAGGCGCGTGTACCACCACCACCACCACCACCACCTCCACCACCACCACCACCACCCAGCCTAGTTTCGGACTTTTGACTTCTCAGGCTCTATGAGAATGGATGTTATTTTTGGAGGTATAGGTTTATGGTAATCAGTCACAATGACGATAAGAAACGAATAGATCAATCAACATGAGTATAGATTAGTGCCAGTCTCTAGAGCAGGTGTTCTCAAGTCTCCTAATGCTGCGCGACCCTGCAACACAGTTAGTTCCTCGTATTGTGGTCACCCCCAACCATAAAATTATTTTCATTGCTTCTGTAATTTTGCTACTGTCATGGATCATAATGTAAACATCTGACATGTAACCTTGACTGGGTCGTGACCCACAGGTTGACAACTACTCCTCTAGAGCGTTCAGTGAGTGACATTTAGTGTTCCTGGGCCTGTTCACTACTACAGGGAATGAGAAATCAGGTTTTCTGGTTTGCTAGAAAGACCAGGCTGGCTGGTCTCAACTACCCTGTGGTCCTCTGGTTCGGAAAGCCTGACCTGATCCGGCCCTACCAATCACACTTCCGGCCAGACACACTTCCACCTCGTGTCTTGGTTGAGGCTGAAAGAATTCCAGCAGAGGTAGTTTATCTGGAAGTCGATTCCAGGAAACTCCAGTAGGAATATGAGTTGGGAGGAGGAAGGAGACCTTGAAGAACAGTGGCCATCCAGGTTACCACAGGCTGGAGCTTCACTTCCTCAGGGAACTCTGGGGACAGGGCTGTCTGCCTAAAGAGCAAGGCTACTGAGATCTTTTACACCTGTCAGTTTCCAGAGGGAGAAAGAACTATCTGTCAGCTTACATCAGTGGGTTTTTGTTGCTACTGTTGTATTTTTGAAAGAGGGTCTCACTGTGTTGTCCAGGCTGGCCTCAAAGTCCTGAGCTAAAGCAATCCTCTGGCCTCAGCATCCTGAGTAGTTGGAACTAGCCTTTTTTATAATGCTCACCCTGTGCCTTCCTTTAAGCTCTCCAACCCTCCAATATCAGGTCCGTGACCTCAGAGCTTTGGGTGCTCTCCCTCCTTACAGCTTTCTCTTTATATACAGTCACACTGGGGATTAGGCCTCACGGGAACATGGGGATACTCTGAGTCCATAGAATATTTCTAGAGAATCCTTTAATCTTTACAGAATCACCCCCCCTCCCCGCTACTACATTGAGCTATCTGGATAATCTAGTATAATCTTTTCAAGATTCTTACTTTGGTCCCACCTGCAAAATTTGTTTTGTCCCCCAAAGTAACATATTCACATGTCCCAGGCGGACTAAGAGGAGGGCACTTCGAGGCCACTCTTCAACCGATTATAGTAAACTGTATTTGGTCCCCCTCCCCCCACTGCATGAAAAACTACAGCTAAACCCTTTTATGATGAGAGCTGTCTGGGGAAACGGAACCTAGGGCATAGGAATGTAGAAGATCTCTGTGATCATGTGGACATGGTAATATACCAACCATCAGAGACTGGGTACTCACCTGCCCCCAACAATGGGGGCTAGAAACTTCCAGCACTCAGGCTTTCTGCTCTTCTTTGGAGTACCACACACTTGTATCAGACAGACTCTGGTCAGTCTACTTACACCCACTCTCCCTCATGTCTGTTACAATCGGTCCATAGACCCAGTCCCATCCTGAGTCCCCTTTAATTATGCACATTTGCCCCTCTGACAGGCCATTCTACAAAGCTGTCCTTGGGGCAGCATGTGGTCCAGGTGTTTGCATAGAATGCCACTGTTCCCTGTCTCTCTGTCCTGGTTTTCTGTGGATGTGATAAAATATCCTGGCAAAGGGTTTACGTGACTTATAGTTCCAGATTATAGCCTGTCATTTGGGGAAAGTCGAGGCAGGAACTCAAGTGCTCAGTCACGTGACATCCCCAGCCAAGAGAAGAGAGGAAGGAGTGGACCCAAGGCAGCCCCCACAGACAGGTCAGCCCCCACAGACAGGTCTGCCCCCACAGACAGGTCAGCCCCCACAGACAGGTCAGCCCCCACAGACAGGTCTGCCCCCACAGACAGGTCAGCCCCACAGACAGGTCAGCCCCCACAGACAGGTCAGCCCCCACAGACAGGTCTGCCCCCTCAGACAGGTCTGCGGCCGACCTGATCTAGACAAGGCCTCCGTTGAGGCTCTCTTCTCGGGTGGGTATAGGTTGCGGCATGTTGACAGTTGAAAGCTAACCTTCACATCTTCTCTCTCACCTCTCCGTCCTTTGGCCACACACGCTAGGTTCCAAACATGCTCTGCCTTTCTCTGTGATGTTGATAATCTGTTGGGACTTTCCCTCTGCACTCTTTCTTTTTTCCCTATTACCTGGATTTTTTGGTACATATCACCTCATGTATTACATGTTAAGATTTTTTTTGTTGTGGTTTTTGTTTGTTTATTTAGCTCTGATTACTTTTTTTTTTTTTTTTTTTGCTTTTCAAGACAGGGTTTCTCTGTGTAGCTTTGTGCCTTTCCTGGATCTCACTCTGTAGACCAGGCTGGCCTTGAACTCACAAAGATCCGCCTGGCTCTGCCTCCCAGTGCTGGGATTAAAGGCGTGCGCCACCACCGCCTGGCTTACTTTTTGAGACAGGATCTCCCAATGCAACCCAGGCTAACCTCAAACTCAAAATCTCTCTGCTTTAGGCTCCTGAGTGCTGGGATTACATGTGTGTGCCACTGTGCCTAGCTATGTGTTGAGTTTTATAAGTAATTCTGTCCTGAATTTTGGGGAACACTTGACCTTAGTTTCTCAATTATCTTGACAGCTAAAAAGCAAAAGCTTAGATTCTCAGTTTATGTTTCTCACTCAGTTTGTACCTCTCTGAAAGCCAGTCGATAAATGCTCAGGCATTTTTTTTTTTTTTTGAGTGCCAGGCACCCGGTAAACCCCAAAGATTCAGTGGTGACACCACCATCCTGCTCCTAGGGAGCCTGTGACCAGTAAGAAGGGTAGGTACTTATCAAATAATCACATCCACGCATGTTTAATTATATCTGAAGATAAAGGCTCACTAGAAGGGTGGTGTGGGAGACATCACTAGTGACAGTTTAAAGAGACCTGCCCTGGATTGGGGGTCCTGGAGAGAACCTTCCCCAAGGAAATGCCCTGTGAATTATGATCAGGAGAGGGAGCAGGGGAGAGGTGAGGGAGCTGGGAGGTGAATGTGGCTGCCAGAGGGGCAAAGGAGGGGAGGTAGGCTTGGGCTTTAGCCTTAGAGCAGAGAATATTCCGCAAGAAAGAGGTGACACATGAAGACGCTGAGGCGGTCTTTCTGGTGACCACGTGGAGAAGATACACTAGTGACCACGTGGAGAAGATACACTAGTGACCACATGGAGAAGATACACTAGTGACCACGTGGAGAAGATACACTAGTGACCATGTGGAGAAACATAGCTATAGACAGAACAGTTAGGAGGCTCTAATACAGTGATTCTCAACCTGTGGGTCGTGACCCCTTTGGAAGTAGAATGATCCTCTCACAGGGGTCACATATCAGACACCCTGCATATCAGATATTTACATTACTATTTACAACAGTAGTAAGATTACAGTTAAGAAGTAGCAACAAAATAATGTTATGGTTGGGGGGGCCATCACCGCATGAGACACTGTACTGTATGTATTAAAGGGCCGCAGCATTGGGAAGGTTGAGAACCACCGCTCTCGTGGATACAGCGGAGACTCGGGAAGGTCACTTGGCTCGGGTGTTGGCAGGAAAGGGTTAAAAACCAAACAGTGGAAAGTTTCAAAGATGTAATCAAGCTTCAAGGCAGATATGAGCTATGAAGTGAGGTTTATATCAACGGGGACGACACATTTTTGAAGGGAGAAATGCCAGCTCTTTTATTTTAAGGCAGGCCTAAGTGCCCAGCTATCTGCAGCATGAGTGAGTCACTCCATACCATGAGCCTCAGATATGACAGGGGTGGCATCCTGGGGGAAGTTGACATATTCGTGTTTATGTCCGTGGGTGGCCAACATGGTTGATGCTTCTCCCATCCAAATACCCCTCACATTCTTTTCTGTGTCTGTGTGGGGGATGCACTGTTTCTAAAATCACACTGGAGAGGGGCTGACCTTGGGGGTGAGAGGCTTACAATAAATTGGGAATTCTGGGAATCTCACCCCAGGAATGCTGGCTTCTTTCCACGCTGTGACTGTCTTGTGAACTTTAGGATTTGGCAGTCAGTCAAACCAAATAGCTCCCGGCACAAGAGTCAACAGGGTCCAGAACAATCTCTGCTTCATCGCTTCATGTCTCCAAGGGGCATGTCTTATTCCTTCCCTCTTTCTGTTAAAGCAGATTCTCTTGCCCAAGAGTCTGTCGGAACCATTTTTCCCTTACTTTCCTCTGTTTATGTGTGCATGTGCATGTGCATGTGATATGTATGCCTATGTGTACATGTGTAAGTGTGGGGGTGCATGCACAGGCATGAGGCCTGAGGTTGATACTGAGTGTCCTCCTCTATCACTCTTTACCTTATTTTTTGAGGCAGGGTCTCTCACTGAACCTGGAGCTCCCTGACTAGCTAGACTGGCCCCCTAACAAGTCCTAGGAATCCCCCTGTCTCTGCCTCTCCAGTCCTGGTGTTACAGGTACACCACCACACCCAGCTTTTTAAGTGGGTGCTGGGGATCTGAACTCAGGTCCTATGTTTGAGCAGCAAGCCCTTTGCTTATTAAGCCAATTCCCCAGCCCTTTCAACATGCTTTTCTCTAACACAGCATGTGGTTGCTTTACCGGGAGAGAATATCCAAGTTTTCGGATGAAAATCTTTGGTCCTAAGCATACTGATAACATACCTGAATGTCCTCATTAAACTCACTGGTTAAAGTCAGTGGAAACTGTGAACTATCCAATCAGATTTTGTTACCCAATGGTCTCCCCACTGCTTTACACACACACTCAGCAGAGGGGCTGTGAGGGGACAAGTGTGTGTGCCTTGGGGATGAGACTGAAAGCGCCCAGATGGGGAGTGGGCCAGTGCACTCTGAACCAGCCCTTTATTCTCCTTCAATGACCCATTCTGGAGAGCGAAAAGAATGAAGAAAGTAAGGTTGTGCTTGACGGCCGTGGCAGCCAACACAGGTCCTCAGGACTTCCCAGACCCCCATAGCCGAGCTCTATGTACACCCGAGCCTATTACCACGCTCCCTGTTTCATCATTAAAACCCATGTTCTCAGCCTTGGCTACACTTTAATTCACCACGTAGGAGGAGGTGGGTGGCATCTTACAAGAAACAATGGCACCAAATACCTATGGTAATAATTTTATCCAGTGCCCTGTGTGTGTGAGTCACCCCAACTCTCCTCCATCCTTATTTTATCTCCCAGCCTGTAAAGCAAACTATGGGTCACTTTAGTTCCATTCTGTCATGGGTTTTCTTCGCCCAGAACATACTTTCTTCCTCTCTCCCTAAATCACTTGATGGTGTCACCTGTTCGAGACTGGCATCTCCATGCAGATGTAGCCTCAGAAGCTTGGCCCTGCCTTCCTCTCAGCATTGGAGGGTCAGATCCGGGCTCTGCTGGGCTTGGCAATTGTGTGCAGGTTTTAGATCCTTAAAAACAGTCTGGGAAGTAGGACAGTGTGCTCTCCCTGTCTGATGGGTGGGGCTACAAATGCCTGGAAAGGTTAAGTGGCCCCTAGAACCTCACCCGGTTCTGGAATTCACTGTTCCGTAACTCCTCAATCTGGAGAATGGCTTGTCTGAATGTAATTTGAAAATAGGAAAAAAATGGTCACCACCTGCTTTCTTGGATGGTGAAGAGTAAAGAGATAGAGTCGTGAGACTGGTGAGCTCGGAGCAGACTAGCTGGGTCACTGGAAGCTGGCTGACTAAGTTGTAGGCACTCGATGTGGCCGTGAGTGGTTTGTACTCATCATCCGGACTGCCCCAATGAAGTGCCGCAGGCTGGATTGCTTGTACATCAATACTTATTTCCCACAGCTCTGCAGGCTACAAATCCAGGTCAGGTACTGGCTAGTCAAGTTCCAGGGAGAGCCCCTTTCCGACTTGCAGGATAGCCACCAACTGGCTGTATACCTGTGGGGTGGGAGGCAGGGCACAGAGCAGGACACACTGTGTTTCAGCTCTCTCTGCCTCTTGTAAGCACTCTAACCCTACCTTACAGGAAAAGACGGGGAGGGAGGGAAATGAATGGCTTGGGAGCCCATTTCACCTTTACCAACTTCTTACAGACTTTATCAAGTTCCTATAACATTTCTAGAAACATTCTAACAGCTCATTTCTCTGCTGAGCCTCCTGTCCTGAAGAGGGCTGGAGTGGGGTCGGTGGTAGAGGCACTCTCTTCTCTGTATTTTATGCCCGGTCCTCAGGAAGGTCACCCCAAATAAGTTGATTATTCACAGGGATTCCCAAGGAAAATACCTACCGTCCCCAATACTAAGGGCTTGGTTTGTCTCCCATAATACTACAGTGAAGGCATCCGACCTTATCTAAGGGATTGACTTCCACTCTGCAGTCTAAGCTCTATTCGTTCAGCAGATCTTGTCATTATGGAGAGGAAGTGCTTATCCCTAGAGTCACCTCAGGTAGGTGAAGAGGATGCTGGGAAACAGTCTCAAGTGTAAGCCTGTAGAAGTCATCCTGTGACAGCCATGACTTCTGACAGCATCCTCCCCCAGTGGTGGCCAAAGGCTTAGCTCCTCCCACTTCACATATTAAGTTTTTAAACGCAGATTTCAAGAGGTCCTTATGGCAAGAATTTCAGGAAGCTTAAAGCTCAGCTGCATCAGCAGATACTCCTGGAAAGGGGCTGGGATGCAGGAAGAGACACATGCTTAATTTTGTATTCTAGGCTTTTCGCTGTCTTCATCCTAGTCCAGCCCTGGCAGAGGACTGCAGACATGGAAACCTTACATTTTGAGCGTTTGAAGGACACTGAAGATCTACACTACAGCAGGAAGCAGAGAGAGCTAACTTGAAATGGCAAGAGACTTTACACTCGCAAAGCTTATCTCCAGTGACATTCCCCGACAAGGCCACACCTCCTAAACCTCCCCAAGAGAATACTATTGACTGGGGACAAAGTATAAATGCCAGACCTATAGGGGATATCCCACCCAAACTGCCACAGGGACCACATCTTCACCATATGAGTCTTGGAAAGACATTGAAGATCTACACTGTAGCACCCTCTTCTTGTTTGTTTGCTTGTTTTTTAGAGACAGGGTTTCTCTGTGTAACAGCCCTGGCTGTCCTGGAACTTGATTTGTAGACCAGGCTGGCCTTGTACCCTGGCTCTGCCTCTCGAGTGCTGGGATCAAAGGCGTGCACCACCACCGCCAGGCATAAAATCCATCTTTTAAAAAATAAAATAAAGATATTTTAAAAGCTGGGTGTAGCAACATGCACTTATAATCTCAGCACTGGGGAGGTGGAGACAAAAGACTCTCTGGGCTCACTGGCCAGCCAGGCTAGTCTAATCCGTGAGATCTAGGTCCAGTCAAAGATCATGCTTCAAGCTATGTGTGTTAGTGCATGCCTTTAATCACAGCACTCAGGAGGTAGAGGCAGAGGCAGGGGCAGGCAGATCTCTGAGTTTCAGGCCAGCCTGGTCTACAGAGTGAGTTTTAGGACAGCCTGGACTACACAGAGAAACCTTGTCTCAACAAAACAAAACAAAACAAACAAACAAACAAACGACCTTGCCTCAAAACAGAAGGTGGATAAATGATCAAGGAAGACACTCAATGTTAAGTGTTGACCTCTGACCTCCACATGTACACTCACACACACATGCACACATAGATATATACCCACACACACTAAGTAAACAAATAAATCAGTATAATGTTAACAGGCATTTATTTAGCCCTTGGGTGCTGAGTGTTATGCTAATAGCAATGTTTTGCTGTGGTCTTCTCTGGTCAGGCACTTTGGACACATTGTTAGTAATTTGCTCAACAGTTTTTATGAGGTAGAGTTTATCAGCATCCCAATTTAAGGCAACAGATCAAGAGAGTGATTAAATAGTTTGAGATTAGTAATTAATTTAAGCTAAGGAAAAAGTGTAGGAGTTTGACTCCTGCATCAGCCAAGAGAACAAGATTGGAGAGAGAAGGGAGATCTGAAAGGGGGGAAAAATGGAGGCATGAAACGCCAGAAAACGGCTGTGCAGTCTTACCTCCGTTCTCCCAGAGCATCCTTCGAGGTAGGCAGATGTAGTCTCACTTGTCAGAGGGGCTCAGAGAAGTGGGATTTCTTGCCTAGGGACACTAAGACTTTCTCAGCAGGGTGCTCACACGCTTGTGTGAGTTCTCCACTGACGACAAAGGCATCATGGGAGTCTGTGGCCTCAAGAGTATTGCTCCAGTGCCAGCTATTGGTCAAGAGCTAATTCCCTGCTCACGCTTGTCTTCGTGGACTAGGAATTCTTCACAGTACCAGAGACTCAGGGATGTGTTATTTTGGTTTTGTGGGTCTGTGTGTGCTATTAAATAGTTAGTTTTTAAAGGTATGTAGCAGTTTCAAGATGTCATTGTTACTTAGGCAGGGTTCTCTAGAGAAAGAGAACCGATAGAATGTGTACACACGTATACACACACACACACACACACACACACACACACACATACACACACACACACACACACTATAACACATAGAAGGAGATTTATTAGGGTTGACTTACAGGCTAGGGAGGGGCTGGGTAGTGTGGAACAATGGCCACCTGCATTCTATAGAAGCAGAAAACCTGGTGCCTCAGCAGGTCCTGTCCAGCACTGAAGGCCTGGATGTTCACTGCAGAGTTGTTGCTGGCCGCAGACCAGGGACACTGGAGTCTGGTGTCTATGGAGGATGGAAGCAGCCGCAGTATGGACTTCCATTCTCGGTATGTAGTGAAAGCAGGCGGGCAGCATGGCTTTTCTCTTGGACCCCTTTTCAAATCTAGGCTGTTGGGAAGGTGTCTCCCAACTCTGAGGATGGGTCTTCCCATCTCTCTAGAAATACCCTCATGGAAGCCAGAGGCGCATCTCCTAGGTTGATCCTAAATATCATCAAACTGACAATTAAAATCCAGTCATCATAGGAGTTATACAGAGTTCCATGTTGATAGATACCTAACTAGCATTCAAATAAAATTAATCTAGCAAACCTAGAGGTCCATATGACATGTTCCTTTAAGCTCATAGAGCCACAAATCCAGAACAGTTCAAATGATCAGCGTTAGTTTAAGGATGTTTCACGGGAGCTGAGTTGTCACTAGCAACTTGACTGTGGTGACCGTGCTGATGGCAAAACGTCAGGTTGCTAAGGGACAGTTCCAAAACAGGGTAAAGTCATGACTCACAGAAACAAAGAATGAACACTAGACCATGATGTTATTACATTCATTCACTAATTTATGACTAAAACAGGAAGCTGTTGAGACTGGTATAAAGAGTGAGAGGCTAACATTTATAAACAATTTCATAAAGAAACATTAGGAGGTAGTTGCTAGGTTAAAGATTTGTTTTTATTTTATACGTACGTATTAGTGCTTTGCCTGCATGTATGTCTGTGCACCATGTGTGTGTCCAGTTGCTAGGTTAGATATGAAACTTGTTAACCTCCTTTATAGAGCAATAAATTATAACCTTTAAAGTTGTCTTTTCTGTTAGGCAAAAACAAATTTCACTTTTACTAGACTAAACTCTATAAGCTAAAATGTAATTTTACTAAAGCTGGGTTATTTTTTTAAAGATCCATTCATTTTTATTGTGTATTTGTGTGTGCCTGCCTGTGTGCCTGCGTACCACGTGTATGCAGTGTCTGCAGAGGTCAGAAGAGGGCATCAAATCCCTAAAGCTGGAGTTACAGGTGGTTGTGAGCCAGTTTGTGGATACTGGGGACTCGATCCCCATCCTCTGCCAGAGCAGCCAAGTGCTCTTAACCACTGGGGTAAATACAACAAACAGTGACTCCAATTCAGAACAGTCCCTGGTTCAATCTTGAACCTGATTGAGACCCTCTAGGATCCCAGAAAAGCATTCAAGAAATCTATGTTTTCACAACCATAATTATTATTATTATTAGTAGTAGTAGTAATAGTAATAAACACTAGTAATACATTGTTTGCCCTTTTCCCATGTCAACATTTATCTTGGTGACTCAAAAGAAATGCAGCTGAACTTGCTGTCATTTTTCACAAATCAAGAAGGTAGTGCCACCAAATGGAATATGCAGTAATTGTATTCTTCATGATAGGTACTAGGAGGTGGGAAGTGAGAAGGGACTGTTTCACTTAGGAAAGTCCCTGACGAACAAATCTTTCCAAATATTCACTTCTATAAAATGAGAAGTACATATTAAACATGTCTACACCAGACTCAAGTATGACAGATGTCTTGAAAAAAAGCACTGGTGCAGTTGAGGCATGAACAGAATTAGCCACTTCTGACATTTATTTCTTATCTATCTATCTATCTATCTATCTATCTATCTATCTATCTATCTATCTATCTGTTATCTATCTATCTATCTATCTATCTATCATCATTTTGTGGGTGGTGAGGAGAGTCATGCCACAGTGCAGTGTGGAGGTCAGAGGATCATTCTCAGGAGTCAGTTCTCCCCTTCCACCAGGGCTCAGGAGATCAAAATCTGGTTGTCAGGCCAGGTAGCAAGTGCCTGTATCCACTGAGCCATCTGTCAGGTTCTGAGACCCCTGCAGATTGTCTTCTGATTTCTATTCTTAATCTGTGGTATGCTCATGCACACACAAACACTAATAAATATAAGCATGTATGGTCAAAATGGGAGATGAACTAGTGGGTTTAAGTGTGACTGAACTTGAGACATTCAATGAAAGGGTTCCAGACTGTTGCTTGCATTGAATGAAGCATCATTCCTTGAAGTGTGGTGTGACATCAAGGAACAATGGTCTGAAAAGTCTACTGAACATGCTTCTCTTTTCCAGCTCTATATGTGCATGAGGTCGTATTTTCTTCATATATTTCAACAAAAATAATACGTCAATATCTGCAGATTCAAAAAACCCAGATACCTTCTGTCCATCTGAATATTAGCTCTGTAAAAAGCACAAAATAATTCCACTCTTCTCACTAGAATTTTATTTTTGGAAAGAATATTTTCTTTAAAATATCATTTGTGTTAACAATGGTTTATTATTAATATCTGAAAACAAATTAGCGAATATCTTTGTCTCATTTTAAATTCTTTCCTTTCCCTTTCTTCACATTTTCTTTTGCTTTTCTTTCTTTTCTTTTCATTTTTCCCCCTTTTTCACATTTTTTTTTCTGAGACAGGGTCTCATGTATCCCAGGCTGGCCTTAAACTAGAAATATAGCCAAGGATGACCTTGTATTCCCGACCAGCCCCTCCTCCTCCCAAGTGCTGGGATCACAGGTGTGCTTTAGCACAGCTGGTTTATTTGGTACTGTGGAAGGAACTCATGGTACTGTGCATGCTAGGCAAGCACTCTATTGGCTCAGCTATATCTCTAGACCCTTAGTTTTAATTTCTCATATGGAAATACTGATAAGTGTAAACCATATACATAAAAGCTCTTTGAAATCCTTAATTATCCACAGTATGAATGACTCCCAAGATCCAAAAAAGTCATCACTGGCCAGGCTTTCATTTCGTATGACCTCAAAGGGACAGACTGCCTACCTGTTTGCACTATGTTTTTTTCTTTTTTACGTATGTGCATGTCCAGATGTGGGTACAGGTTTATGTGTGTATTAGAGTGTACAGATGTGTATGGGTACATGCATACATGCATATGTGTGTGCCTGTATGTGTGGCCAGAGATCAATCTTAGATGCTGTTCCTCAGGTGCCATCCATCTCGTTTTTTGAGACAAGGTCTCTCACTAGGACCTGGTGCTTGCTGGTTAGGCCAGGATGGCTGGCCAGCGAGGTCCAAGGGTCCTCCTGCCTCTGCTCCCCGACCCCACACTGGGATTAGAAGCATGCACCACCATGCCTGGCTTTTACCTGAGTTCTGTGGCTTGAACTCAGGTCCTCAGGCTTGCCTGGCAAGCACTGAGCTGACCGAGTTATCTCTGAGTTCATGCTTTAGACAGCTTGTTTCTCTTAAGAGGGTTCATCTGAATTTCACACACTGCTACTCCACAGGCGGGATGATGACTTTTCATGTCCACCTTTTTGGTGTTTGTGATGAGGAACGTTTCCTGCAGGCATGCTTCATGATGCCCTTTGGCCTCTACTTGTTTACATATGAGGTCACCTCTATTTTCTCTTCCTTTAGCCTGTGACAATTTAAATAGCACGATTCACCCCCAAACTTACCTAAATGCAACGACACCACCAACATTGAACCCAGGAGGTGGTATTCAGTGGTGTCCAGATGACCTAGAATACGCAAACATCAGGGGTTTTTGTTTGTTGGCTTGTTTGTTTTTTTGGTAGTTCTGTGGATTGAACCCAGGCCTATAAAAGCTCCACCACTGAGAAACATGCATACATTCATGACAGTGACTCTGAAGAGCTTCAAGCACAGGGACCAGATCCTGCAATGAATTAGAAGAGAAGTTGTAAAAGCTATGGTTGACATCACTGTGTGCTTAGTGTCTTAAGCTCTGTAACTAGAAATCATCTAAAGACTTCTTCCTTTCATTTCTATGTCCTGGGTCTAAGTTTGAAATTTTTCCTCTCAGCTTCCTGGCTTC
Source organism: Peromyscus eremicus (assembly GCF_949786415.1). Taxonomy (NCBI): domain Eukaryota; kingdom Metazoa; phylum Chordata; class Mammalia; order Rodentia; family Cricetidae; genus Peromyscus; species Peromyscus eremicus. The sequence goes on from NC_081422.1 coordinate 61,579,620, forward strand.
CTGAGGGCCCACAGATCCATTTTCTTGCAATTAAGACACACTGTGTCTTCACTGTGTTGTTATGGGGCCCACGAGCATACTTTGTCTGGTTCTCCCTAGCCCTGTCTACCATTTATGTTTTACAAAACATCCCTTTCTCCCCTTAAGGTTGATCAGGGATTGGGGAGAGGGGGTGATGCTCAGCTGATAAAGTGGTTGCCATGGAAACATGAGGACCTGGGTTAGGTCTGTAGCACGCATGTAAAGAGCCAGGGCCAGTGGGTCACATGTGTAATCCCAGCTCTGGGGAGGCAGAGACATGAGGATACCCAGCTAGGGTTTGCTCGCCAATCTAGTCTGTTCTGTCAGCCTCACATCAACAAGAGACCGTGGCTCACAAAACACAATGGATGGCTCCTGAGGAAGGACATTGGAGGCTGCCCTCGGGCTTCCACTTGCAAATGCACACATATGGATCTGCACACACAGATTAGCGCACACACACACACACACACACACACAAAGCCAATCAGTATTTTCTCCCGTAATCCCCATATCTCAGAGTGACATGCCAGCCTCGAGAAAGAAATAATATCCTCCTTTTGCAGACGACTCTCAAATGCTGAGCTCTCGCTCTGCCATTTACTAACCCTGTGAACCCAAGAGCCAGCGTTCTTGTCTATAAAATGGTCACGCTCCCTCGCCCCCGCCCCCGTCCCCTCCCCCCTCCCCCTGCCCCCCCCCCCCCCCCCCGCCTCCGCCCCCGTCCCCCAGGCACTCTGCTGTATGGGGCTGCTGCCAAGCTCCAATTGGACAAACTATCTCAGAGATCACAAGGGCTATCCAAATGAAGTTGACAGCAGAGCAGACCTGGGCGTGTTTAACATTCACTTCATGATCCTTCCATCAAGCTAGACAAGAGTCACACCTTGGCAACAGATCAACATATTGATGATTTAGGGACATGAGTCTTACCCAGAGGGTATCCCCCCTCTGCTTTGCTTCTAATTGCAATACGTTATTTCCAAACATATATATATATATATATATATCCTAGTTATTATCTGTGAGCCTAGACGGCAGGAAGATTGCAATGAAAATGGACATATAATTTTGTATTCTGACTTTTTCCCCACTAACACTATAGCAAGCATTTGCTATAGCAGACTCTGTGTTTATCACTGTGCATGTGTGTGTGTACATGTGCACACGCATGTACATGTGTGCATACAGAGGTCACAAGTCAATGTTGGGTGTCTTTCTCAATCATTCACCTTATTTTCTGAGACAGGGTCTCTGCCAACCCAGATCTTACCATGAGTTGGACTGGCTGGCCAGCAACCCCAGAGATCCTTCTGTCTCTGATTCCACCCAGTGCTGGGGGTTACAGATGCACACATCCAGCTTCTGACGTGGGTACTGGGGATCCAAATTCGGCTCCTGCTTGGCTAGCAAGCACTTTACCATCTGGGCCTTCTTACCTGTCCCTATACTTATCATTTCAATGTCAACAAAGTATTCCTTGTATACTTCGTCATGATCCCTTTGGGTCAGGATTTAGGTTTTTCTATTGTTTTCTTTCTCCCCCCCCCCCCCCCGGTCCCCCATATGGTTTCTCTGTGTAGCTTTGGAGCCTGTCCTGGAACCCACTCTGTAGCCCAGGCTGACCTCGAACTCACAGAGATCCACTTGCCTCTGCCTCCTGAGTGCTGGGATTAAAGGCGTGTGCCACCGCCACCACCACCCAGCAGTTTTTATTTTGATGCTATAAGTGTTGTTACTTCAATGGACAGTTTTTGTTGTTGATGATGATATTGTTGTTTTGGAGACAGGGTCTCTTTATGTACCCCTGGATGTCTTGGAACTCACTATGTAGACCAGGCTTACCTTGAACTTAGAGATCTATCTGCTTCTGCCTCCCAAGTGCCTTGCTTGGGCACACCTTTTTTTTTTTTTTTTCTTTTCTGAGACAGGGTTTCTCCGTGTAGTTTTGGTGCCTGTCCTGGATCTCGCTCCGAAGACCAGGCTGTCCTAGAACTCACAGAGATCTGCCTGGCTCTGCCTCCCTAGTGCTGGGATTAGAGGCGTGCGCCACCGCTGGCCAGCTTTGGGCAGACTTTTAAATTCAATATTTTGCCTTTTAAGATAAGGTCTCAAAACTAGTTTCACTCAAAGGGTATGGAAAATCCAGCTTTCTTGCAAGTCTATGTCTGCTGCTTTCCTATTATGCCATTAAGTATGTGTGAGATCACTGCAGCCACCCCAGCAACATGTGTTCTAGATTTTACTAATTTAACAAATACAAATGCTCTTTTAAAAGATTTACTTTTATTTATGTAAGTGTGTGTGTGTGTGTGTGTGTGTGTGTGTGTGTGTGTGTACAGATGGGCAGATGGGCAGATAATTGCAATACATTATTTCCAAACATCCAATATATATATATATTTAGCCTAGTTATTATATGGATGCTGGGAACTGGAATCCAGTCCTCTGCACAAACAACAAGCGTTCACAACTGCTGAAGCACCTCTACCAGTCCCAGATGCTATCTTTTTTGAATGCTATTTTTATTTCCACAAATGAGAGAAAATTTTCAGAGGCTACGCTTTAGAGGAAAAACATTTGGCACCAAGAAGTCCTGGTAGCAAGTTGCGTCTTCACCAGGAGGTGGGAAGCATGTTGGTACCCAGTCCCTTCTGAGAGCATGAGAGCTTCCCCTGTTCCCATCACATCCAGGGCTGAAATACCCAGCAAAGCAGATTGTCCAGAAGTAATTTCATGCGCTGCTGGAACTCACCAATAGACAGATTTAGCATTGTTGAACTTCTAAAGCAGCAACATAAGCTAATGGTCCAGAAGGGATGAGATTGGCAGCGTGCAAGTTACCATCTGGTGGCTGCTATCCACACTCAGAAAAGATTTCCAGGCAAACAGAATCTGCTGTGGTGTTTATAGCTTCTCGGAGGGAGCCAAGCCTCTTAGCTTTGCTATGTATATCAGCTCCCAAGGGGACTGGACTGGAAAAAGATCACTCCAGTTTTCTTGGTTTGGGGTTGCTCATTTGCCTGAAAGAAGTGATGTGAGCCGGGCGGTGGTTGCGCACGCCTTTAATCCCAGCATTCGGGAGGCAGAGCCAGGCGGATCTCTGTGAGTTCGAGGCCAGCCTGGGCTACCAAGTGAGTCCCAGGAAAGGTGCAAAGCTACACAGAGAAACCCTGTCTCAAAAAACTAAAAAAAAAAAAAAAAGTGGTGTGAGATTTGCGAATCAGAATCTTGGAAACACTCTGACGGGTGCAGAGGGCAGAAACAAATATAACTTAGGAAGTATAATCAGGGGCTGCTGAGATGGGTCAGCAGGGTTCAAAGTCAAGAATGACGACCTACCTGAGTTCAATTCCCAGCACCCACATGGTGGCTCACAACCATCTGTAATGAGATCTGGCACCCTCTTCTGTATACATAATAAATAAATAAATCTTTAAAAAAAAAAAAAGAATGACGACCTAATGTGTAGTTAGGTCTGCTACTCTGTCTAAATGATGCTGTCCTTTGCCTAAGAAAAGATTTTCAGTTTCATGAGGTCCCATTTGTTAGTTGTTGTTCTTAGTGTCTGTGCTAACAATGTTCTGTTCAGAAAGCCTTTTGTGTGTGTGTGTGTGTGTGTGCCAATGAGTTCAAGACTATTCCCAGCCGAATAAATAAATAAATAAATAAATAAATAAATAAATAAATAGATAGATAGATAAAACTTTTTAAAGATCGGTTATATTTTCAGTACTTCAAATACTGGTTCTGATATTCTCTTTTTGCTGTTGTTGTTTTTTGTTTTTGTTTTTGTTTTTTCAAGACTGGGTTTCTCTGTGTAACTCTAGCTTGATAGACCAGGCTGACCTTGAACTCACAGAGATCTGCCTGCTTCTGCCTTCTGAGTGCTGGGATCAAAGGCGTGTGCCACCACTGCTCCGGTTCAGGGACCCTTAAAAAAATGCAAAGAAAATGACAGACTTACTTGTGACCACTATAAAGTCATATATAGGGAACTATACTATTAAAAGTAAATTGTTAAACACGATAATGAAAGCAGAGGTGGTTTAGTTTTAATCATTTTTCTTTCTTTCTTTCTTTTAGCTTTTCAAAACAGAGTCTCTCTGTGTAGCTCTGGCTGTCCTAGAACTCACTCTGTACCAGGCTGCCCTTGAATCAGAGATTCACCTGTCTCTACCTCCTGAGTGCTGCGACTCAAGGCATGCGCCACCACCACCCAGCTCATTTTATAGTTGAAATTATGTGTATTTTGAATGTGTGTGTGTCGGTGTGCACACGTGAGTGCGGTGCCTGAAGACCAGCAGTGTCACGCCCTGGAGCTGGAGTTCCAGGAACCTAGGAGCGGCCTGACGTGGGTGCTGGAAACTGAACTCTGTTCTTCTGCAAGAGCATTAAGCACTTTCAACTACTGAACCATCATCTTGCCAGTCCCAACAGAGGTGCACACTGAGTTGTGTGTGTGTGTTTTTAAATTATTTAGAGATTTTTAATTGTGTCTCACCCTGATTTGCCCTTCACACAGTTAACATTTTTTTGGTATGAAGATAGATTTCTGAGGGGTGTGTGGTTCAGTTGGTAGAGTGTTTACCTAGTATGCTGGAGGCCCTGAGTTCAGTCCCCAGCACCCACATCAGGTGGTGCTTGCACGGTGACATACACCTTCAGTCCCATGACTCAGGACAGGTGGAAACAAGAGGATCAAAAGTGCAAGGACATCCTCAGTTGCAGAGCAAATTTGAGGGAAGCCTGGGCTACATGAGACCCTATCTCAAAATAAAATAAAGTAAAATAAAATAATGAATAGAAAAATAAAGACTTCCTTATTTCATTTAAATGACAGTATGAAACAATATTCCTGTGTTCTTTTTTTTTATTTTACACACAGAAACTGACCCCAGGAAACTAAAGGCCTTGCCCCAAGGTCGCATGCCTCAGAAACAATTATAAAAGTTACTTGGGCAGTGGTGGTGCACGCCTTTAATCCCAGCACTCAGGAGGCAGAGGCAGAGGCAGGTGGTTCTCTGTGAGTTCAAGGCCAGCCTGCTGGCTTACAGAGTGAGTTCCAAAAGGAGGAGGGGAAGGAGGAGGAGGAGGAGGAGGAGGAGGAGGAGGAGGAGGAGGAGGAGGAGGAGGAGGAGGAGAAGTTGTTACTGGAGTCCTTTTACTCTACCGAGGAATCACCCTTATGGATTCTTAAGCAAAAAGGCTTGAACTCTCCCTGAGGCTGCCGGACTGACGTGGGCAAGACAAGAACCAGGTGGCTGCAGACTGTGTGAACAGCAGGTGGCAGCAGTGTCCTTGGAGTTCCAGCCTGGGCCTCTCAGTCCTGGGAAAGCAAGGTCAACACGGACCACCGCATTGAGTAACTTGTGACCCTTCTCCCACGTCTCTCTCTCATTCATCTTCTCCTGAACTGGGTGGGCCATCCCCCTGCTTGTTTCCGCTCTCTCCAGCGGATCCCCGAGGAATGAGTGGGGGAGTCCGGGAAAGGAGAGTCAGATAGAGGGACGGCTTGGTGGTTAAAAGCTTGGCCCTTGGTGGTTAAAAGCTTGGGTTCTGGAGATCATGCACCATGTCAGGAGGTTCACAACTGTCTATAACTCCAGCTCCAGGGGATCCTATGTCTCTGACCTCCAAGAGTATGCACATAATACCCACACACACACACATAATTAAAATAAATATTTCCAAAAAGATTCAACTTCCACATTTACAACGGAAAAGCTCCTGTCTAGAGAAGGCTGGGATCATGGCCAAGGGCTTCCATTTCTATCGTTCATTCCACCCTCCCACTGCATTCTGAGATGCAAATATCATCCCAAAGTAATAAAGTGATAGAGAAGGACACTTCGGCTGTGGCGGAGGAAGAGAGATTTGCATGAGCTTCGAAGCTGGACAGACTGGAAATCAGACTCGGCTGGAGTATTTGTGCAAATTACTTAATACCCCAGTTTGACTGTAAAATGGTGTTATTATAAGTTACCATGTAGATTATGAGAATTAAAAAAAACCAGAAAGGCCATCTTATAATTATTTGGAAGATGCCTTAAGACCTTTAAAATGAAGGGAGCTGAAGAAATGGCTTAGCAGTTAAGAACATTTGCTGTCCTTCCAGAGGACCAGGCTTAGATTCCTGACCTCATGTGCTGTGGCATGGCTCCCAAATAAATAGATAAGTAAATAAAGTAATAAATTAAATAATGAAGTAATTAAAAGGTGTGTAAAAAAGGAATTCAGAAGCAGTCAAAACAATTTTAGATAAGGGCTAGAAATGACCAGTAGTGTTTCATGCAGAAAAAAAATTTTAAATATTTTTGTTTTTCAACCTTCCAATTGTTAAAATATTACTGTTTAAGTTGTTATAACTGAAAGAGATAAATTATGGTTTAAAAATGTCCTCAGTGGCCAGACAGTGGTAGCACATGCCTTTAATCTGAACACTCAGGAGGCAAAAGCAGGCAGATCTCTATGAGTTCAAGGCCAGCCTGGTCTACAAAGTGAGTTCCAGGATAGCCAGGGATATTACACAGAGAAACCCTATCTCAAAAAACAAAACAAACAAAAAAGTCCTCAGTGAATTAACTGTTCAATAATTGACTAAATTGATAATACGGTGAATTTTGGTGTTTGGTTACACTGGTTTTTAAATTAATTATTAAAATTTATGTGCATATGCCGGGTGGTGGTGGCGCACGCCTTTAATCCCAGCACTCAGGAGGCAGAGGCAGGTGGATCTTTGTGAGTTCGAGGCCAGCTTGGTCTACAGAGCAAGATCCAGGAAAAGGCACAAAGCTACACAGAGAAACCCGGTCTCAAAAAACAAAAAAACAAAAAACCAAAAAAATTTATGTGCATATGTATGTGTACCTGAGTTTTGTGTACACTATGTACATACAGATGTTCATGGAGATCAAAAGGTGTCAGATCCCCTGGAATTGGGTAAGCCACCAGAGGTGGGTGCTAAGAGCTAAATCCAGGTCCTCTGAAAGAGCAGTAAATGCTCTTAATGTTTGAGCCATCTCTCCAACCCATGTTTGCACTGATTTTGGCAAATGGACTTGTATTGATTGGACCTGGAGCGGTACTCAATGTACTTATATACACTTGCTGAATTAATTAATATGTGAATAGATGAATTAGAGGAATCTTAACATCAGTAAAATGATCGTTCTGTATTCAATGACTTCAGGTGATGTCAGCATTTTAAGAGTCCTGAAAGCTTTCTGGGTCATGAAAACTCCCTCCCACACATCCCCACCCCCACTGGACTCACTGCCTTCTCTGAGACTACTTAATGATAGCCAGTGATTCTCTGAAGCCTGTCAGGGTCACAGCACTCAGCTGGCTACAGCCAGAGGACCAAGCCTGGCTCACCCACTCACCTGCCATAGAGCATTGGCCTTGGCAGTTTACCTGGCGCTGATTCCTTATCCATCACACAGGGATACATGTGAGAACTGACCTACTTGTCCCTAGCATGGCTTTATAAACTACATAGATAGCTGGGATCAGGAAAGTGCTGGATGGGTGATAGTCCATCCTTATGAAAATCAAGCTCAGTGATGGAGATCCAGCAGAGGGAGAGTCAGACCTATTCTCTGGCCTCTTGTTTTTCTAGTCACCAACATCCACAGTAGACTGGGATGCATACCTGTTAAACTGCTTTCCCCAAGTCACCTGCCAGTGAGGAAGAGGAAAATTCCAATGGCCCTACCAATCCCTCCACTGTCTACTTCAGGGATGAAGTCATTGCCTGGAGTCAGTGGGGGGTTGAGGGGGGGGCAGTGAGACAAGAAGAGGAAGTCTAGATCCTGTCCTCATCGGGCTAGGTGGAGACCACTCCCTTTCCATCTGTCAGGACTGTGCAGTCAGCCTGCTGTGGAGGGAGGGGTAATGGGAGCCTGCTGGCCACAGTGAAAAGAACCAGGTGGGGAGGGGAAAGAGAGAACACAGCTGGGGTGCCAGGGACAGCAACAGTCCCAGCCTGAGAACAGCATCAAAGACAAAAATGAGGGCTTGGGGAGAGAGGTGCCTGGGAATGCTGTTTACTCTCGGTCCTCTTCTCAAGCCCAGCAGTGAAATCATTAGAGGAAGAAAAAGACACCAAAGGGCAAAGAGCCAGCCAGCCTGCCGTCAGTGTCCACTTTTAGTGCTTGGTGGTGGCAGACATTCCAGCCAGAGCCAGCAGACCCATCACGCACAGCTAGGTGACACTGCCAGGCGGTGGCCCAGGTACCCGGTCTCACCTAGGCCACTTGCTACTAGCCAAGCAGTGAATTATCACCAGCTTATCTTGTGTTGTTTATTCCTTGATTGTTTTGTTTCCTTCCTTTCATCTCTCTCTATGTGTGTGTACCTGTCTGTCCATCTGTCCGTCCGTCTATCTATCTATCTATCTATCTATCTATCTATCTATCTATCTATCTATCCATCCATCCATCTAGAGACCTCCCCTCTCCCCTTTCTCTGCTCTATCAACCCCAGGGGAACTGTAACATAACAGCTTATCCCACTTGCAAAGTGCATTGTCCTCCCAAGGAACTTTTACACCCGCCATGTAAAAGCTCCTCCCCCTGAATAACATTTCTGGGGTAAGAGTTCTTAGATATGAACAGACTCTGCACTGGAAGGTTCTGAGGCTCAGCTAATCTAATTATCACGCAGTTATGGAGTCCCATCTACTCCTCCACTATCTGGTTTAATGAAGCCTGAACTCAGTGTCAGAGCCTGTGCCTGGGGCTGGTTTAAGACTGTTGCATGCCCAAAGGCCTTCTAATAATAGAATCCACTTTCAATATCGTTAGCTGGCACACTAAACACACTCACATTTTACATTAACTAGAAAATGTTTACTGTGGAAAAGATCAAAAGGACCTTGTTCTTTTTTTTTTTTTTAACCCTTTTCCCACTTTTTCATGTGTGTGTGTGATATGTGTATGTTTATTGCATGTGCATGGGAGCATACGATTATATGCATGTGGAGGCCCAAGGTTGCTAACAGGAGTCATCCTCCATTGCTCATCCAATTTACTGAGTTAGGGTCCCTCTGTCAAACCCAGAGTCGGTCAATATGACTAGTCTTGCTATAATGATCTCACCTCTGCCTTCAGAGGCTGGAATTACAAGAGAACCACCATGCCCACTTGGCCTTTATATGGGTTTCTGGGGGTTTGAACTCAGGCCCTCACACTTGCTCAGGAATTATTTTCAGCTGAGCCATCTTCCAGCCCCAAGACCTTACTATTCTCTGTTGAAATAGTTAAACCACAGAGACTCCCTTACTACCCAGGTGGCTGCATTCACCTGGCTGTCACCACACAGGCACAGAAACTTGAGACAGCGAGAAACAAAGTGTAGCATTATTTCCAAACAGAGAATGTAGAGGTCGCTACAGTTAAATGTGAATGAGGTTGATGTGATTACACGTTTTCTGGACACTTCATTAAAACGCCGTAGTTCTCGTTTCATTCCTGCTCTGTGTTTAAGATCCGACAATATTTTTGCTGTGTGTCTCTTGTGTCTTCACAGGCCTTTGGGCAAAGCTCATTGGCCGGGGGCCCTGTGCCAGGGAACTGACTGACCAGATGGTTTTGTTTGTGGCTATTGATAGCGACTGTCAGGATTTTGGCCTGCTCCTCACCCCCATTGCAGAGCTTTCTGATTCCTTGGTCCTTCTAGCTGCCTGTTCCTGCCACAGGGCTATCAAACCTGGCCACGACGCTCGCTCACCCTTTCGTGGTTACACTGGACACCTCATGCAGTTGGTAAGTGGACAAAGTCCAGGCATGGACAGCTGTCACTCTGGTAACCTGGCCTTTTGCCATCTGGTTGGCTCTGCCCTTGTCCATTCCATATCTGCATTCTCTCTTTCCGCCCCCCCCCCCCCCGGAGCTGAGGCCCCAACCCAGGGCCTTGTGCTTGCTAGGCAAGCACTCTACCACTGAGCTAAATCCCCAACCCATATGCATTCTCTCCTTCTATACCCTCCCTCATTCTGCACCTCCCAAGCTGCCTGTGCCTGTGGCAAGGCCACACCCTGCTCAGGGTAGTTTTCCAGGGGGCTTAGGCTACAGGGTCCATGCCTCTCCTCTGGAATGTTTCTCTGTCACACAGGATGCTACCCAGATCAGACACCCTTGAATCTCCATCGGTCACAAGCATGACTGTACGTCCCCTCTCCATGTGAGCTCTGAGGCAGGAGCTGCCACCAAGAACGTCCCAGGCCTAGGACCTCACCACCTGTTGGGGTGACGCTCCTGCTTGTCTTTTGGCACATTCCCACCCACAAGGAATAGCTAGGTGAAGGTGGGTTTGGGCTTCCTTTCCCCTCCGTCTCCTCCTGCCTCTGGGCCCCCCCTGACCTTCAGCCTCACAAGGCAGATTTGTAACTCCTCCAGATGCTGGGGAGTCAGGTGGAAAAGTCCTAGGGAAGGGCGTGGCCTCAGGTTCACAGTCCTGGACCTTTTAAAGGCCTCTTTCCTCCTCACCGCCTTAGACTACTGACTGGACTTTTCCTCACTTTGAATTTCCTTCAGCCAACGGAAGCTCCCTGCTTGTTGAAAGCAAACAGTGCCCTAGGGGATGAAAGGAAGGGCCGGTGTGGGGAGAGCAGGGCAACTTCTCCAAAGCCAAAGTCCTCGGGGTCTATCACAGTCATAGTTGCCTGGTTTAACAGGCAGGGATCTCCTTAAAGGATAAGTGTGCTACTTAGGGGACAGAGCTGGACCCAGTGATAACGAACTAATTAAGAGGCCAATTCTGTGAGCATAGTCAGCCTGCAGTGGGTCCAATGCCCCGCTTTCTTGGGCAGTTTTGCTTAAGCAGAGAAGCCATTCAGGGTATTTGTTTTACTTCTGAACAGGAAAGCAGCAGAAAGCTTTGGCCTGGCTTCAGACCAGACCTGTTCTTCGTCTCTTGTCAAGTCAGCGGGCACGGCTACACTGCCACTCCAGTCTCCAAGGCACGGGGAAGCAGAGCTAAGCCATGCCCTGCATGAAGGAGATTGGCTCTTTGTTGGTGGGAGTTTTCTTTCTTTTTTTTTTTCAAGACAGGGTTTCTCTGTGTAGTTTTGGTGCCTGTCCTGGATCTCACTCAGTAGACTAGGCTAGCCTCAAACTCACAGAGATCCGCCTGCCTCTGTCTCCCAAGTGCTGGGATTAAAGGCATACGCCACCACTGCCCAGGGGTGTTTTCTTCTTTGGATTCTACAGCTCAGTTCTGGGATCCCTGAAGGACATCTGGATAGTCCATTAGAAGGCCCAGGACCTTTGCACTGCTCACCCTCAAACCGACCACTCCTACAGGCCCCTTCCTTGTTCAATAACTCATTCTTTCTTACTAGAGCCGAGCCAAAGATGAAATACAACCAGCCTTGGGCTCCAATCCCAGCTCTATCATGTCCCATCCCTGTGTCCCTTTTGGACCTTCAGTATAGCTATCAGTTCAAAGGGGGATAGCATTGCTGATTCGTGTTATAGTTGATATAAATAAAAAATATGCTACCTAAAACTGTCAAACCATGGGAGCTTAGGATTGTCTGTCCAGCAGCAAGGTAGGTGTAGGGTGTGTATCTCAAAGCTGGGTTTACATGCTTTTCATTCACTGACCCGAGCTGGAGCAAATATGGGATGAACAGCCTTTGCTGCTTTCTCTGTCTGATGTAAGTAGCCCCTCGTGTGTGTGTGTGTGTGTGTGTGTGTGTGTGTGTGTGTGTGTGTGTGTGTGTGTGTGAATGCAGGGTATATGCAGGTAGAATATATGAACACATGTATGTAGGCATGTGTGAATGCCTGTACATGTCGAGGCTAGAGGAAGTCAGGTATCTTACCTGCTCTATGCTCTCCGCCTCCCTCAGGGTCTCCCACTGACCCCAGAGCTAGGCTGGTGGTCCACAAGTCCCTGTGACCCTCCCTGCGTGCTGGGGTTACAGGCCTGTGCAGGCACACTCAGCTTTCGGTCCTTGCATGGCAAATACTTACCACTGAGCCACCCTTCCCTTTTTTCTTTTTAATGACTTGGTCCCATCCACCAATTATCGGCCTTCCTAACTTTATATGCAGCCTCATTTCCACCAGCAATGAGAAGGCGGACAGAGGAGCCTCACAGGAAATGCTCCGGATATGACGTTAGGAACCCTAGATCAAACACAAACCCTGCTGCCCCTTAGCTGTGAGATGGACATCTGGTCTCTGGCCCCACATTTGTAAAATTAGGCCTGTTTTCCAGTTCTAACATCTTCGATGATTTTATGAACTCTGGCCAACTTGGAAAGTTTCTTCACTTCAGGCAAAGACTGCGGATGCCTAGTCTAAAGGCATGTCATGAAATACACTCCATTACACTCTGAAAACAGAAAGGGCGAAACCTTCACTCCGGGGCAGGCGGAACATCTGCTGCCTTCCACAAACAATCCTTATCTCACATTTCAAGGCAGAACTGACTTTAAAATTGTCCCTCAGTGGTGCTGGCACAGTTGATAAGGGGCTTGCTCTGCAAGCATGAGGAACTACCTGAGGTTAGTCCTCAGCTCCCATGTAAAAAGCCTGGACGTGGCGGTGAGCACCTGTCATCCCAGCACTGGGGATGTGGAGGCTGGAGGATCCTTGGGGGCTAGGTGGGCAGCCAGTCTGGCCAAATTGTTGAGCTCCAGGTTCAGTGAGAGACCCTGTCTCCGGTCTCAAAGGATAAGGTGGAGAGAAACGGAGGGAAATATCTGACATGGACCTCTACACACACCGGTACATACATGTACACACATATGTGAACACACACACACACACACACACACACACACACACACTCCTCAGTCATTCAGAGGAAAGCTGCAAGGCTTGAATACCTCTCCTCTCCTGGGAAGTCTCCGACATTCTTGTTCTGTGACATTCCAAGTAAGAAAGGAAAAACAGCTTTAAGGCTCACACCAGTGAGACCAACAAAAATCCCTCCGGCAAATCCAGGAAAATCCAGAGTTCTGAAGACTCACGGGGTGGGGGATGATTAGGGGGGTGGGGGGGATCTCACCTGTGGGTTCTGTCAGCTTCCTCCACTGAGGGGTAACATCTGACTTCAACATCCTTGTGGTGGCAACGCCCCCTAGTTCACGCTCCTTAAAGGTGCCTGGCAGCAAGTGTTTGTGGTGTGAGTCCACGCAGAGGCCTGGGGACTAAAATGACAAATTACACATCTTTTGTTGAGTTGGAGGTGGGGAAGAATGAGAGAGTTCTGCTTCCGGGATCTCTGCCCCTTGCCGCTGTTCCGTGTCTGATCCCCCATCCTCCCCTTTAAAGTATGGAAAGCATTTAGTGGAGACAGATGATTTCCTAGGCCTGGTACTGGGATTACCCGGAATAAATCACTTCCTCCTCTGCCCCTGGGGGAATCTGTCTCTTGCTTGGGTCGTAATTCAAACATTCTGCCTCCACTGAGCTGAGACACGAGGATTAAGGATGGAGTGCGCCTGGGCTGATGGGAATAAGCACCAAGAGTTATGAGCAGAGAACAGACAGGATGAAGAGGTATCTGCAGTGACATAATCCCTGTCTCCAACAAGCCTGTCCCCAGGGCTCAGAGAAAGTATTTTCTCACTTCTCTAAACCTAGAGAATTATCTAAACCAAAATATAAAAATATCAAAAATATCACTCTATTACGGAGACTTCTGTTTACATGTAACTTTCTGGGAATCTATCTCCTGAGTGAGTGTCACTTCCCTTCTGAAGAGAGATTATTATCCCTTAGTTATCTTGTAACAAAGATCGGGACTTGTGGTTTGGATACATACAGGAGTACAAGCAGCCTCCCTTGGGAGACAACAAATGTGAAAAGAATTAAAGATTAAAAAAAAATTATGTGTATGTGTGTGTGCCTGTGTGAATTTATGTGCACCATGTGTGTGCAGATGCTACAGAGGCTGGTGTGGTCAGGGGAGGACTCAGATTCCCTGAGCTGCAGTCAGGTGGTTGTGAGCTGCTGTATAGGTGCTGGGAACTGATCCTCTGCAAGAGCAGCGTTCATCCTTAACCGCTGAGTCATCTCTCTGGCCCACAACCAACTTTTATTTCTGTAATGTCAGATAGTAAATATTTTTGGTTTTGTGAGTAATAAGGTGTCTGTCATGAGTGCTCCCATCTCTGTCTGCAGAGCATTAAAGCAGCTAGAGCTATTAATGAATAAATGCATTGCAATAAATCTTCATTTATTTAAACACTGAAACCAGAAGTTAGCATAATTTTATTATCATAAATGACTATTCCTATTATTTTGTGTACACACACACACACACACACACACACACACACACACACACACGCCAGAGGAAGATAATTGGTGTCTTTCTCTATGCTTCTTCTTATTACCTAGAGACAGGGTCTCTCCCTGAACAGGAAGCTTACACTTCAGCTAGGCTAAGTGGCCAGGAAACTCCCAGGATCCACCCATCTCTCTGTCCTACAATCCTAGGGTTACAGGTACATGCAGCCACACCTGGCTTTTTTACAGGGAAGCTCTGGATCCAAACTCAGGTTCTCATGCTTGCACAGCAGGTGTTCTTACCCACTGAGCCATCTCTCAGCCCATGAACCGTTATTCTCATTTCAGTCTCCCCTCCCCGCAACCATTTTAAACATTTCAAAGCCGTTCTTTGCTCTCAGACGGTACAAAAATAGGTGACAGTCTGAATTTCCCCCTAGACCATAGTCTACCAAACTTTGGTTTAGATGGTTCCCTGAGGAGAGACTATAAAAGGGTAAAATTTAGTTTCTTATGTGGATAACCTTTCCCTGGTAACACCGGCATCTTAATAAGACAAGTGGGTAAGGAGAATAAAAGCCAAAGGAACAAATTATTAATAGAGGTCCCTCAAGATTAAGGGGGTGCTGATGAGAGACAGTTCAGTGGGTAAAGGCACCTGCCGCCCGGCCTGATAACCTGAGAACCACCTCCAGGACCAGTTCCAGCAAATTATCCTCCAACCTCCATCTACATATTGAGCACATGCACACATGCACACATGCACACAAGCACACACACAAGAGAGAGAGATGGGGTAGGGACGGTGAGAGAATCAAATAAATATTATTTTAAAACTTTTTAAAAAGGAGAGTAAGGGAAAACTATCTTGTTCAAATCCTCCATTTACTTTCTCTCTCTCTCTCTCTCTCTCTCTCTCTCTCTCTCTCTCTCTCTCTCTCTTCCTTCCTTCCTTTCTTTTTTCCAAGACAGAGTTTCTCTGTGTAGCTCTAGCTGTCCTGAAACTTGCTCTGTAGACCAGGCTGGCCTCGAACTCACAGAGATCCACCTGCCTCTGCCTCCCCAGTGCTGGGATAAAGGTGTGAGCCACTGTGGCCTGGCTATCATTTGGTATGTCATAAACTACCACTAACTTTTCCTTCAGGTAGGGCATGGTCCCTCTTTATCAAACTGAACAGACTTCCATTGGCTCTGACTGCATTTCAGGGACACACTGAGTTCACAGATGATAAAACACCAGCTCCTGCCCTCGGAGAGGGGCAACTGTTACAAAGGACCATCCTGTGGTAGTCAGCTTCCTTTTGCTATATAACAGAGAGCTGAAGATAATCACATACGTTATAAATAGCAAAGGTTCATTTGGGCTCAAAATTTTAGGGATTTTCTGTCCTTGACTGGTTAGCTCTGTTCCTTTTGGGCTTGTGGGGCAAGGTAGTAACGTCATGGTGGCAGCGGATGGCAGAATAAAATCTTAGCATCAGGAAGCAAAAGAGGGAATAAGAAGGAGCCAGGGGCTCACTGAGGGCATCCTCCAATGACCTAAAGACCTCTCACGAGGCCCCACCCCCTAAACAGTCCACTACCCCCCAACACTACCACGCTTTGACATGGGCCTTTGGAGGACACTCAAGATCCAAACAGTAGCCAGCCCTTTTCATTCAATAATGGGGTTCTTCAGTTTGCCAAACAAGCATTTCTGAAGGATGTACTCTTGGCCAGGCAAATGGGTTAGATGTTCTGCATTCCAAGGTCACTGAATTCTAAACATTCTAAGGTAATTGGATTCTAAGGATGCTTAAGGTTAGGTTAGCAAGTCCCTTCTATTACTTTGCTCTGAACTTATTTGCACCCACACCGAGGCACAGACAGTGTGGGTGAGTGGCCCAGAAGACCAAAGTGTGGCTACAATCAGAGGAGGAAGCAAAACTTCCCCCAGTACTCGGATGACATGTGCGTATCGCCATGCCTAGCTTTATTTGTTTACTTTTTCACGTGGGTTCTGGAGACCAAACTCAGGTCCTCGTGCTTGAATGGCAAGCACTTTACTGAGTCACCTCCTATTTCACAATCTTTTTTTTTTTTTTTTCAATCATTGTTTGAGATGTTCTTTTTTTTTTTTTTTTTTTTTTTTGCTAATGTACTCACTACAAAGCCATATAAGATAATTCCGCTCTGGGGTGGTGAATCGATCTGTTGCTCCCTTTAATGGCAGCCGAGGCTGAGGTTTGTGTTCCTCTGGCTCTCTGGAAATGACGATATCCTGGCTTGCTTGCTGTTCCTGTCACAAAACGCTGACCCAAAGCAGCTTGCCTGGGAAACCAATTTGGCTTTCCTTTATCGGCCATCATCAAGAGAAGCCCGGGCAGGTGCTCAAGGCAGGAACTGGAGCAGAAACCAGGGAGGAACCCCGCTTTCCTGGCTCACTTCCCACCGTCTGCCCAGCTTGCTTTCTTATACCACCCGTGACCACTTGCCCAGGGGTGGTATTGCCCACGGTGGGCTGGGCCCTCCCACATCAGCCAAAAAATCCAGCCAATTCCCCACAGACATGCCCTCAGTGCAAGCTGATGGCGGTCACTCCTCAGCTAAGGCTCTCGCTTCCCGGGTGACTTTAATTTATCAAATGGACAAAAACCAAGCCACACAGGCAGCGGCCCTCCATGTAGGCAGCCGGGGGTGTGCACCGTCATTAGAAAAGGTCGGGGCGGCGGTACACTCATGTAGTTATTGTCCTAAGGATTTCTAAAGTGCCTCCTCTCCCATGCTCGGGCTCTCAGTCAAGGATGTAATTGAAGCCTTAGGACAATAGAGTGTGAAAGGAAAGATGTGCCCTGGTGTCAGATAGCCTGGCCAGACAGACCCAAAAGTACAATGCAGATACTTGGCTTTAAGCCTTGTGCTGGCTGGGGGGCTGGGGTGGAGGGTATAGCCTGCCCTATACCAGAAATACTTTGCAGGGAAAAAAAAGCCACAGCTAGCTACAAAGCTCAAGGTCCTGCCTGAGTACAACCTGCTCAGACTGAGAACAGCCTGCATCCTCCTGTTAACACCACTGTTTACAGGCTAAAGACATTGAGGCAGAAGCTGCAGCCAGACCTGAACCATCAGGCCGCTGAGGATTTCAGCAAAGGAGCAGATGATACCATTATCTTCAGTCAGCGTTCTAGTGCCTCAGGTAAACTTCTAGTGTAGGAGGAGGCAGGAGAGCCGGGTTTTCAGAGAGTCATTAGGAAGTTGCAAGGAAACCTAACCCTGAAGGCAAACCCCCATCATGCCCTGGGAGAGACACCGGAGCTAGGCACTGTCTTTTGGATGCTGCAGGGGGAAGTGGCTCTTGCGTGAGTTAGTGACCATCCAGTCACTTGGGGGTCACTCAAGCTCCTCCTGTCCCTCCTGCAGTGGGGCTGTCTGTGCTGTTCACTAACCTGGCCTTCCGGCCTGAAGGGTGGGCAGTGAAACCCTTGTTGCCTTGTGATTTTAGGGGGGAAGATAAGCATTAGCTGCAGGGCTGACAGGCCTCTGCCCTGACGCAACCTGGCGGATCGCCCTGAAGAAATGACCATCAGTGGCAGCTCTGTGGGTAAGTAGGGAAGAGGTGAGGAGCACCTTTTTCTTTGAGGCCTGGGGAGGATGATTCTGATGGCTGATGACAGCGATACAAGTTGTGACTGTTTCTGTGACAGCCCCGGAAATCTTTCCATCACCGAGCCTGTTGTGTTGGGCACGCACTTAACCATGTCCAGAACTTTAGGGGGCAAGTAGGGTTATACTATTATTATTATTCTCCCCCACTGCAAAGTGGGGGAGATATCTAGAGAAGTCGCTTACTGAAGGTCACACAGTAAGGGACAGAGGGGACTCAAATTCTGGTCTTACTTCAAGGTCTGGCTTTTTGCTTATATTCTGTGCTATCTTTTTAGGAGCATGGTTTGCATTCCTTGTGGCTGCTTCCTCCCTCTGTCTCTATTTGTTCTCTGGGAATAAGGGTCCTCCCCCAAATAAGGCCCTTGTCTGAGCCCAGTACAGTTTTTCATCAACTCTGGGTTTAGACAAGAGATACAGGATAGAATGGGTGGACTCAGCGGACATATGGCTTAAAAATCAAGTTTTGTTGGGCATGGAGCAGAGGAGACAAGGAGAACAATGGAAAGAACATGGGAAGCTACAGATCTTTTATTTATTTATTTATTTATTTATTTATTTATTTATTTATTTATTTATTTTTAAATTTTTTTGGTTTTTTTTTTCGAGACAGGGTTTCCCTGTGTAGCTTTGCGCCTTTTCCTGGAACTCACTTGGTAGCCCAGGCTGGCCTCGAACTCACAGAGATCCGCCTGGCTCTGCCTCCCGAGTGCTGGGATTTAAGGCGTGCGCCACCACTGCCCGGCCTTTTTTTTTTTTTTAATTGGTCATTTTTATAAAATTATTTTCTTTCTTGGGCCAGGCAGTGGTGGCACACGCCTTAATCCCAGCAGAACCAGGCAGATCTCTGTGAGTTCGAGGCCAGCCTGCTCTACAGAGTGAGATCCAGGACAGGCACCAAAACTACACAGAGAAACCCAGAAACCCTGTCTTGAAAAACAAACAAACAAAAAATTCTTTCTCATTCTGCATTCAAAGTTCATGTATAGTAGTAGATGTGAGCCGCCGCCTTCTTCTTCTTCTTCTTCTTCTTCTTCTTCTTCTTCTTCTTCTTCTTCTTCTTCTTCTTCTTCTTCTTTTTTTCTTTCCAATTCTGGGCATCAAATTCAGGGCCTTGGACAAGTTAGGCAAGAACTATGTTCACATTTCCAGTCTGCAGAACTATACTTCTCAGAGGCCTCTATCCTGACCAGTCTGCAAAAAGTGCTTTGTTTCTTTTATAAGACCCCAAGCTTGGTAATAAAAATTGTGATGCTCAATCTAGACCAGAGCAGGAATCACTATACAGAAAATGCTTAATGTCGTATCTTGGCTGTGTCCACACTTAAAAGTAACAGTTTTTCTCTTTCCATGTGTGTGAACGCCTGTTTATATGTGTGTATGCACGCTCAGGTGTACTTCACCGTGTGTGTATGTGTGTGTGTGTGTGTGTGTGTGTGTGTGTGTGTGTGTATATACACTGATTCCGGCCCCCATATGGCTTGTGTTGTTAGTTTCCTTGCTTTAGAAATGCTCCATATTCCTTTTCCCAGGTTTGAGTTTTGGGAATCTGAATTTGGCTCCTCACAATTGTGTGGCCGAGACTTTAACAGCTGAGCCATCCCCCAGCCTTACTTTTCTTTTCTTTCTTTCTTTGTTTTTTTTTTTTAAGTGTATATTTTCACTTTCCACAAGTCAGATAATATTCACATTACAAAGAATCTCAAATCACTTCTAGTTGAGAGCAAAACACACACACACACACACACACACACACACATACACAAAACCACAAGCACTGAGGAGGCAGAAGTATGAGGGTGAAGAGTTCACACTCTGCACCTACATAATCAAGTCTGAGGGCTGGCTTAGGCAGGCAGAGGCACAGACAGACCTTCAAACCCAGCATATGGGAGGTGGAGGCAGGTAGGTCTCTGTGGTCTCCACTGAGAGCTCCAGGTCAGCCAGGGCTATAGAGTAAGATGCTCTGCCTCCCTCCCTCCCTCCCTCCCTCCCTCCCTCCCTCCCTCCCTCCCTCCCTCCCTCCCTCCCTCCCTCCCTCCCCTCTCCTCTCTCTCTCTCTCTCTCACACACACACACACACACACACACACACACACACACACACGGGTTGAGATTATAGACAGACATTTCTTCCTGTACAACATTTCTCTGTTGATTTATAATGCTTTGTAACAAAAATAAAAAGAACAAGAGAAAAAGAAAGAAAATCAGGGAACTATAATTAAATGGTGGCTTTTACCTTCGGTGCACATTTGGTTTATTTACCTGGCAACCCTGTATCTGCGGCAAACAACTTTATATTTGCACTAGCTGCCTAAAATTTGCATAACCCTTTACATATGCAATAGACATCTCTTGCTGTTATACAAATTGGAATTAATTCTTCAGGTTGGGCTCTTTTTCATCCAATATCAAGTATCTGTGTACATCAGTAATGCTTTTTTTTTCCTTGGGCAGGAATCAGAACTAAAAAAACAAAGGGCAAGCTCCTGCCCCATCTCAGTAGCTCACACAAACACAAACACAGGAATGAAACGCAATTCTCTCTTGCACACTGACCTACTTCTCATCTCTCAGGGAAGGGTGGAATATAGATTATCTGGAGACGCCCAAAGCTGCTAACCTGTCAGGGAGGCTCTGAACTTGGCTGAGGAAACTCAAGCATAGCAAGTCAATGAATTCTCTACTATGAGACTCAGCAATGAGCAGTGGTGTTGGACCATTGGCAGCTTCCCTGGGACCCATGAACGTTGATGGACATCTCAACCATTCACCTTTCCGATTCCTTCCAGAACTTCCTGTGTATCAGAAAGCTAACCTCAGAGTCCCTAAGGATTCCAGGGTCTTTTTTTTTTTTTTTTTTTTTTCAAGACAGAGTTTCTCTTTGTAGCTTTGCGCCTTTCCTGGAACTCGCTTTGGAGACCAGGCTGGCGTTGAACTCACAGAGATCTGCCTGCCTCTGCCTCCCGAGTGCTGGGATTAAAGGCGTGCGCCGCCGCCGCCACTGCCACCACCCGGTGGATTTCAGGGTCTTATGTGTCCTAGGCTGGTCTTGAACTCCCTATATTGTAGACGGATTTTTCCAACTCACAAATAACGACACAGAGACTTATTATTAATTATGAAAGCTCGGCCTTAGCTTAGGTTTGTTCCTAACTAGTTCTTATAACTTAACCCGTATTTTTAAATCTATGTTCCTTGGTGTGGCTCGATACCTCATCTCTCTGTACTGCGCATCCTGCTACCTCCATGCTGGCTGGTGACTCTGCTTTTCCTTTTCCCAGAGATCTTTCTCTCTTCCCGGAAGTCCTACCTATCCTCTCCTGCCTAGTTATTGGCCATTCAGCTTTTGATTACACCAATCACAGCAACACATCTTCACACAGGGTACAAATATCCCACAACACAATCCAGTTGAGGATGATCTTGAGCTCATGATCTTCCTGTCTCCACCTCCAGGTGCTGTGATTACAGGAGTGTGCCACTCTATCTAGTTTATATGATGCTGAAGCTTGAAACCCAGGGCCTTGCGCATGCTAGCCTAACACTCTACAAATGGATCCACATCCTCAAGTTTATGTAATTATTATTTTTAATTTTCTTTTTTTTTGGGGGGGAGGGAGGTTTCCAGAGAGGGTTTCTCTGTAATTTTTGTGCCTGTCCTGGATCTCGATCTGTAGACCAGGCTGGCCTCAAACTCACAGAGATCCACCCAGCTCTGCCTCCCGAGTGCTGGGATTAAAGGCGTGTGCCACCACCGCCGGCTGAGAGGAAACTTTGAGTCTAGCAGGGGATAAAAAGCCACAATAAGGGCAGGACAACAACAAGACAAAACAAGGAACCCTTGGCGGATGGAGCAAGCGGTAACACAGCACTTATGAGCTAGAAAAACTCTTGCTTTGAGGAATTCGAAGGTGAGTCCTGACCTGCCCATGGCCAGAGCACCTTTGAGAAAATTATACAGCATGATCAAGAAAGCCCTTTTTACTGCTTTTCGGTAGGTAAACTCTTCCCGGAAGGGGACATGTCTGTCTTTGATGTATGCCTGTATCATTTACTCTCAACCGCTGTGTAATCAGACCTCTCTCTGTGTGCGTTCATCAGTGGCTTCCTCTGCCTTCCTTAGGCTCCTGGAGGGAAAAAATCCATCTTATACTTTTTCTGCATCGTCTGCATCATCTTTTAGGGAGGAAGCGTGTTGAGACAGGGTTTCTCTGTGTAGCCCTGGCTGTCCTTGAACTTGCTCTGTAGATCAGGCTGGCCTCAAACTCACAGAGATCCACCTACCTCTGCCTCCTGAGTGCTGGGATTAAAGGTGCACACCATTATCACCCCAGTCTATTTCTGCATCATCTTATAGTTTCCAGTCTAACATGGTGGATCCCATGGCTAAACGGGAGCAGGATTTGATTCTTAGCTGTTTAGGCCAAATTATGCAGCTTAATTCCATATATACTCCCCGTGTAATAGCAGACAACATTGGAGCCCTTTCTATGCCTACGTGAGCAGAACGAGAGATTACAGTAAGGAAGGTATGTGTGTTTGTGTTTGTGCGTGCACACACGGATGCCCTTCTCTACCACTCTCCATCTTTACTTTTATGAGACAGGTTCTGCCACTGAACCTGGAGCTCACTGATTTAGCCAGACTGGCTGGCCAGCGAGCTCCCTGGATCCTCCTGCACCCACCTCCCTAGCGCTGGGTACAGGCACACACTGCACCCTGCTTTTTACCTGAGTGCTGAGGACCCAGACACTTCATCCACTGGTCATCTCCCCTGCAGCTTCTTTACACTTATTACATTCCTGTTTCTGCTCAGACTCTTCTTCGTTCCTTTGGAATTTCTTGTGAAGGGGTTAGGCCCACATCGGTGGAGTGCTCTGGAAACGTCTACATAACTATCAGGAAAAGAACACAATGGTGGCTTCCACGCTGGTCATGCCAGCCATTCATTAGATTTGCCTGACTCAGGGTTCCCAGGATATAGACCCTCTAGCTCCCAGTGGAGCCAGCCTGTTCCTCAGAACAAAACTCCTGCCTCCCCGTACTGATTTCCGATTTCCACATCTAGGAAGGTCAACTCTGGACTTCAGCAACAGCCTGAAAGGATTCTTTTAAGCTCAGTGTTGGGCTCACTTTGGGTAGCAATGTCCTTAGCTAGTAACTCCTTGGGGATTGTTTAACTGTGAACTATAGCTTTCATAGAGGAAGTAAGCTGGAGATGAAGCTGGTGTGGGCTGTGATCAGCGCATCAAAATGAGGCTCACTGGGAGGTGGAGGGGCTCTATTACTCTGTTGAAGGCACTTAGGGCTTCAATGCTTGATCTACGAATCTAAACAAAAGTTCCACTGGGAAGGTAGCATTCTAAATCAAGACTGAGTTGAAAATAAATTAGAAGCCATCGTCATGGATTGCTCTTCTGCCCAAAAGTGTATGTGGGGTAGGGGTGAGAGGGGAGGCGGGCAGTTCTTACCAGTCATCAGCTTTCATCTGGATCCAGTGGACCGGTGGATTACATATCCACCCTGCCTTACAGCTCCTGTAGAACTGAACTGCTCCAGTGGCTACCTGGGCCTAGAGTGTCCCAACTTGTTTTCCTGTTGCCATGATAAACACAGACCCAAAGCAACCTGTGTCCTCTGAGGCTTACTTCAGCTTACACTTTTGAGTTATAGTCCATCACTGAGGGAAACCAAGGCAGGCCCTCAAGGGTAAAACGTGTAGGTAGAAACAGAGCCAGAGACCAAGGAGCGTCCGGGCTCACCATTCAGTTACTTACCAGACCCACCCGCAACACCCACAGTGGGCTGGGCTATTCCACAATCAAGAAAATGCCCCCCAACAGACATGCCCACAGGCCAATCTAATGGAGGTAATTCCTCAATCGAGGCTCCTGCTTTCCACATGCATCACCTGGACAACAGAGCTTAGCTCTCATAAGCAGTGTTCAGAATTCTGTCTGCCTACACCAAGCAGCTGGTCTACACGCACAGACCAGAGACCCTGAATCATGTTTTCAAAAGGCCAGTGCTTTGCTGAAAAGTGAAATCTGAATATATGTCATAGAATTAATCACTCCCTGTGTTTTCATTCTGGGCCATCTGTCTTACCGACAAATGAATTTTATCTTTCGTGGGGCACCACGGCCACGCAAATGGTGGTAGCCACGAAGTGGCACTAGTGACTCTTATTTCTTGTGTGTGTGTGTGCAGATGCACGTATGACAAGTGCAGGGATGTGTGGAGGCCAGGAATAAGTCTCAGCTGTCACTCTTCAGCCACTGTCCACTCTGTTTTTTTGAGACTGAATTGTTCATTGGCCTCGTACTTGCCAAGTAGGCTAGGGTTGATCGGCCAGCAGTTTCCAGGGACCTGCCAATCTTCGCCTCCCCAGTGCTGGGATTCCAAGTGCGCACCACCACATCCAGCTTAATTTTTTTTTTTTTATATGTAGGAGTGTTTCGTCCGCATGTATGTCTGTGCACCGCTTGTGTGCGTGGTACCCACAGAGGCCAAAAGATGGCACTGGATCTCATGGAGCTGCAGTTATAGATGGTTGTGAGCTGTCATGTGGGTGCTGAGAATCAAACAGGAGTCCCCTGGAAGGACAGAGTGACATCTATCTACCCCCTCCCCCCTCTTTGATGGCCCTTAAGCACTGCACTGACAATCTCCTCATCTCAGGACTTCTATTTAAGAAGAGTCATTTTAACATTTCCATAAGGGCTCAAAACAGGTGCAGGGCTGAGGAACAGACAAGGGACCGAGAGGGTGGCATTGTATACTCATTACGCCATCGTGCCCTTAGTCCTGAGGAAATTCACAGCACAGAACGAGGTGAAACCACTTCCTTAAAGGGTGAAGACATGTAATGGTCACATTAACCAAGCCTCACTGTGATGTGAGGAGCAGGAGCAGCCAGGTCTTCTGCTGAGCGGAAGTGAACCGGCCAAGTGGCCTTGAGGAGGCAGTGCCCAGTCTCAGCGTCTGTGTACAGGGGATCAGCCTTGGCAGGCTCTGATAAGGCCCTGACTCGACTCTTTGTTCTCTCAGGCTTGGCAGCAGATGGAAGCGAACTCTCATAAGCAGCAAGAACTAGCCTTATCCTTTGGGTCAGTGCCCATCTGTCAGACACTTGACAAAGTTGTGTTCATACTAGGAAATGCTCAATATAGCCCCGTTCATTGTATGACACACGAGATTCATGTCATCTGTTGGAGGACCTTAGCTCTGAAAAACCTCAGTGTCAGAAGCATACGTGACAGAAGGGGACCCTTCTTGTGTCTCCTGGCATCTCACATCACTTTCCAAACCCATCTATAATTCTGGAAAGGGCAGCTCCCCAAATCTACTAGTTTTTTGTTTGTTTGTTTGTTTTGTTTTGTTTTGGTTGGAGAATTCTTATCTTTTTTCCTCTATGTACATCTGATTGTGGAAAAGTACATCTATATATAGTGTTGACAAACTAAAACAACTCTTAACACACTCAAATATTTGCTCAAGTAAAAAATATTTTCATGGAGAAAAGCAGAACAAAACCAGGCTCCCTGAAGACACACACCAGCATTCACAACAGGTAATTTTTTTTCCCTTACAGTCTCGGAGCAGTCAGTAGGGGCCTTGTTCTATTCACTACCGGCTTTAAGTTCATAACGGACCTACAATGTACTTTTTTTCTCCCCCCAAAGAATCCAGAATTCTCACGTGAGTTTGTCTCAAAGATGCTTTATATCCTCACCCATACCCTTCCTCTTTGGAGTTCACAGTTAACTTAAAACTACTACAGCCTTCTGCTGGCAGCCTCAGCAACGGGGTTCGCAGTCTGTCTTGAATCCTCTCTGCACGTCACGTGTCCCTGTCAGCTTCCAGCCTGGCTCTATGTCAGAGTCCTAATCTCTTTACCCTGACTTCACAGGGTGGCCTGCCCAGAGGCTATCACACTGGGTCAGACCCAAGGCATGTGCCATGGGGAGACATGGCTGTTCTTTTTATGTTAATCTGTAAGCTGTGGAAATTGAGTTGGCCTGATGCTTCAGAGAATTGATCTCAGGGACCGTGGAGAGGTCTGGTGTTAAGCTACACCCTTGTGATTTTACCTGCTGCTAACTGGTAGGCCACACCCACATCGTCTAGGGCTCCTCTCCTACATACATCTGTTGCTTCAACTTCCCCCAATTTTCTGTTGCTGTGACATTTGCAATGGCATGAGAAGCCAAATTGAACTATGGTGTCTCCAGGCCAAAGTCTGAGGTCTTGGCCATCCCTTGTGAGCTGTGGAACTATGCATACCTGACTTGCTCTTTCGCTATTTGTAAGGTGAACATAGACACTATATAGCTATATATAAAAATGCTATGCAAGGACAGTAACAGTTACCCTTATCCAGGGCAAAGTGAGGGTTCTCTTAGCTTCACAAAGGTGGCCTTAAATACCCTGGTGGTGGTCTTCTGGACGTGACAGACAAGGACAGCAGCAGTGGTATAGAATACACTTAGGTGTCTAGCCTGGGTTCCAGTCAGGTCTCCACAGCAGCACCTTGTGCTCACTTCATCTGTGTGGAATACCTCAGGGCTCCTTTGCAGCAGCTCCTGATGGGAAGCCAGATCCGAAGGGAGAGTGCTGTGTTTGGGGGAGGACTTCCATGCCTACAGCAGAGCAGGAGCTGGGGGTGGTGGAACAGGGGAAGGCTGAGACTCACAGAACTGATTTCCTAGGGTAAGGGAACAGCTTTCTATATAGATGGGATGGCCGGACCTCCAGGCTCCTGTTAAGGTTATTTGCCATACAACCAGCACAGCTAATGCTTGTGAGCCAAAATGTTATTTGAGCATGCAATTGAGTTTTTGCTTTATACTCCACGATGTTTGCTTTTGGTGAGAACCACCTCCAGCCCCTTTAAATCTTGCTGTCGTTCAATCAAAGCCAATGGATTCTGTTTATAATGTTTCTGTTTGTTGGTGTCTTCAAGAGCTAAGAAACATTGTTTTCGGTTTCTAACGCTGAGAAAATGAAGATGTATTGAAGTGGAGAACTCACACGAATTTGAAAACAGAAAATCACAAAGCCCTACCAAAGCCAAGCAGAGCCACAGATTTGGTGCTTCAACCCACCACTGGCTGCACTGAACTGTGGACCCCTCACTGTTTAAGACTTAGCTACAGTCTGAGGGGAAAACCCAGAGCTGTAAGCTCACTGTAAAAGATCTCCTAGTCCACAGAGCTGTGCCAGTAACACGGAAAAGGACTTTTGGAAAGGGCTTTTCCTGACCTCTGCCATGTCAACACGTAAGTCATTGCTGAGAGGGTAACCAGGAGATCTAGATGGAACATCACTGCAAGCAACCAAGCAGGTCAATCACAGTCTAAAATTCACAAAGTTAAAAAAAAAAATGACAGGACCACCAGATTTAGAAAATGTCCTACAATGTGCATTTTATTCCATATCATTATACAATGTTTACATATAGTTATAACTCTTAAGAAAATGCCATTTCTTTACCAATTATGTATGTAGTGCCTAGATCTTTTACCCTGACATGGAAAGCTGAAAAGAGGGGCAATCCTCATTGAATGCTCTCCCTGCTGAGCTGGAAAGGGCTGCAAGTGTGTTAACTGGGAAGGAATGGGACTCTTAAAAGACCAGTGTGGCTTTCAGACCCTTGACTTTAATGAACACAGGCATAAGAAACCCACAGTCTTGTCTTGCAGTCAAACTCAAACAAAATAAATTAGTGTTGGACAGAAATCTAAATTGCATAATATTGAACAGAAGACCCCCAGGGATCCTTTTGTTTAAAGTAGCACCGATCCACACCTGATTGTCTCCAACATCAATCTTCTCAGTGGCTCCACCTTGGCACTCTGGCTAGAAACCTTTCTGCTCTTGTGAGGCTTCCTACCTGGCTAAGCAAAACGCATGCCTAAACGCTATGAAGTGTGGCAATGTCAACCTGGGAAATGGCACGTTTAAATCATCAGAGACCCAACATGGGTTTGCCCTTCTGTGTGTCTTTCCCCACCCCCTGCCCTAGCTGGTTCTCTGCAGATGTTTCAGTGACAGTGGTTAAAAGTATATAAAAATGCATCAAAGGAGTTTCCTGGTAAGCAGGTGTTTAAAAACAAACTAAAACAATGATAGGGAAATGAAAGAATGTGGCCGCAGAGGCCAAGGAGGTTTTCACATGTTGTTTAGCTCCAGTAAGGTCTGGTCCAGCATCTGGTGCATACTAAGGTTTTCTTCTTTGGCATGGGCCACTTTCTCTGTGATGGGATTAGAAAATTAAGTCATGAATAGCTGCATGTCAGACTCGGCAGTGGTTTGTACATTTAGGAAGCAAACATCAATCACACACAGAAGAGAAGCAGCCCTCCCCATGCTTAAGATGTCACTCATCTCCAGACAAGGCCCTGGGTGCACCTCCACCATCGATCCACCCTGACTTCAAGTGCAGGGTGCATTTGGTGAAGGCTCACCCACTGCGTGCTGTGGGAACAAGGGAGGGGTAAAAACCAAATACAGGTACAGCATTGTTACACAAACTCAAGTTAATACCAGCACAGGATTCTGAGTTACAGGCAGTTAAAGATCTGGTAGCTGTACGACCTCACAGAAACAAAGATGACATAAAATAGGTTTCTGACCGCTTTTTAAATGGTTTATTTCTACTGCTCACAAACGGTTATTAACACATCTCATGCACACTTCATTAGGACATTCCCTTAGTATTTTTATAGTATCCTATGTATTAGCATATCACCCATCAGATTCAAACACCGTTAAACTGAACAAAGCCTACCTTTCGACCAGGGGCTTCTGATAGGAACTCCTGTTTCCAAAAGCTATTTTGCCCAAGCATAGGTACACTGAATCGCATTTCAAACACTAGACATGTCATGAAGGTGTTAGGAATACAACTTTGTAATAGATATTTAAAGCAGGACTCACAGACACGTTATGAAGATGTTAGGAATACAAATTTGTAATAGATATTTAAAGCAGGACTCACAGACATGTTATGAAGGTGTTAGGAATATAAAATTGTAATCGGTATTTAAAGCAGGACTCAGCTATTTAGAGGAAATAGAAAAAAAAGGTTTTTTTTTTTTTTTGGCGGGGGTGGGGGAAGGGTCCTCATTATCAGTCAGTTCAAAGTGGACCTGTTGATGCAGGAAGGGCTGAACTGGTATAAATATTTTCACATATACATAATATATCATAAAAACTTTTGGGGGTTAATGAGAATCTAACTGAGACATACAGAGGAAAACGAGGCAAGGCGGGCCTTCCAACCAATGCCTTCCTTCCCTTCCCATTTCTGCAGGGAGTGACGTTTTCAACCCCGTGAGTCATCGATCTCCTGAACCATGGGCTCCATTCCTAGAACTCGGCCCAAGTTTTTAATCCTCATTCAGGGCCAGCTTTAGTTCGTTAGTTAGGCGGCGGTTTTGCTCGAGTTGATGGTAGAGTTGATCTGGACAGGTCAGCAAGGGTTAGCAGAAAAGAGGAGACAGAAAGAAGAGGTTAGCTAGAGTTAGCGAGAGGCAGTTAACAGACTGGAAAACACAGATATGAAGGACAGCAACGGTGTGCTCTGGCCCCACGGTCCTGTGCCCTGTGCCCTGTGCCAAGGGTGCACGGCAAGGCCTGTCAGAATGGAGAAACCCGGGATCTTGATGGAGATGTAGAGCAGAGGTAAAGAGGTGCAGGATGCGAGAAGGAACGAGCCTTCCTTCTGCACCTCATTAAAACCACCCTGTGACCTGAGCTGTGTGCAGTTTGGGACAACAGATTTGGGGACAGAGGCCAGGCTCTACCAACTCACGCCTTGCTAGAATTCAACAGAGATTCTGCTCAGGGTACAGAGTGGTGCTGAGCTGGTACTACTACCATTTCTGCCCCGTGGACACGTTTTGAAAAGCTTCCCATTCTCTCCCTAGACACCGGGGCACACACAAAGTCTGAACTCTCCTCCGACTTTGATAGTGTACTACCCACAGCAAACAAGTATTTATCACCACTCCACACTGATTCAGAACTTATCTGTGTGCTTCAAGAGGATGATGACATTCATGCTGGGTGCTGACGGCATGCATAAACTAAATAAAACTGGGCCAGGAGGATGACTCAGCGGGTAAGGTACTAGCCTCAGAGCCTGATGACAAAGTTTGATCCCCAGGTTCTACATAGTGGAAGGGGAAAAAAAAAAACCCGACTCCTAAGAGCTGTCCTCTGACTTTCAGATGTACATTGTGGTATGTGACCCCCCCACTCTCACGCCCCCCAAAAAAACCCTCTCAAACATCTACACTTGCCCAGTGTGGTATAAGCTTTATGTGGTGCCATGTAATCCAGTCAGGTGGTAAAGCAGTCCAGCACAGGACTCAGTCTGTGCCTGACGATCCAGGGGACATTGCTGACAAAGAAGCTGGCCTACACTAGTAGAAGTGGGGTGTCTGTGACTGCTTTGGAGGATGGTGACTCATCCTACTCGATGATCGTGGAGAGCCAACAATCCTACTGCCTAGTGATCGACCACAGCACTCACCGCTGGGAAACGGAGTGGGTCTATCAACGTTCTCTCATAAATGGCAGGAGGTGGGGGAGGTTGTTATGCTCCTTCCGTTTTGTTGGGTAGTATGAAGAACTACATCCAACCCATGCCCTTTCCACTTATCTAAATTTTCTGAATATTCAACACTCCAGTCAGCTGTCACCTCCTCCAGGTGAGACTTTCTGTTCTCTGTTTGGCTCCAAACACACCATGTCTACCAGTGTAGACTCACCCCATTCCTCTCTTCCTACACGGGCAGTTTAGCAGAGCACACCCAGATCAGCTCTTCTGTTACCGTGCTACCTTCCAGTGTCTCCCATCTACTGAGAAGTTGCGAAACAGAAACCCCATGACTACATCCATCGTATCATCATGGGAAACTGCCACCATGAACAGCAGGCAGACTGTCCCATTTGCTGAGCCCAAATGTTGGGCCATCTAGACTAGAACACTGGAGAAACCCTAGGGAATCCACGGCTTACAGGGCAGTGCTCCCCATCTCAACCCACTTTGGGCCTTGTTCCTTCTAGCTGCAAGGGAGCCGGGACTGAGATAACCTGAGGGCAGGGGTCAGACACACCGTAAGTGCTCTTCGTAAGTGCTCTCCCTCCTGTTCTGCACAGACCCCAGTTGTCTTGAGGCCTCTGGTCTCAGGGCTGGTGGTGCTGTCGGTTTGGTTCAACTGAGGCTCTTAAAAGAGTTGCCGATACAGGCTGGCCCTTGCTCAACTAGAAGCCTGCTGAGCAGATCCTTGATCAACTCAGCTTGCTGTCTATGCTCCTGACGTACACACCTAAGCTACCTGGGTGTCCATTTGTTCCTATTTCCCTCACAGTGAACACTCATAGGTGTAGAAATCTCTGGGAGAGCCAAGAAATTTGGATCCCAAGATGCATTAATGTCAGCTCGGCAGAGCTCCAAGAGTCTTGTTTCCTCTGTGGCAGAAAGCTCAGAGAAAGAACATCGCTGTTATTCTGAATTTTTCTGAAGTCATTGAGAAGTAGGCCCAAGGAGCGTCAGGGAAAGAAAAAAAACAAAACAAAAAAACCCCAAAACACTAGAAAACTGCAGAAGCCTTTGTACCCTCCTATGGAGAGACACTGCCTGGATCCTAAAAATTAGTCTACCATGCCATTAACTAAAATATTTTAATTCAGACCCTTGTTTAAAAAAAAAAAAAATCCTTTCTGCTCTGAAGATTTCAGAGTAAATGACTACTTTCAGAGTTTGCCCAGATTTATTTGAGGAGAGTGGTATGCCAGCCCTATTAGGCTAACAAGTACCACACATGAGACAGACGAGGGTTATTCATGCTTAAAACACAAGAATGGAGCCAGGCTTATGTTAAGAGCTAAGAAGCTAAAGGTCACATTGTTTTAAAGTCCGACTTCTGATATAAAAGTTACCAAGCTGCTGTTTGTGACTGAAATCAAGCATTGTTTCTTGGGGGTGTGTCTGTCACGAATCAACTGCATGGTTCCTAAACAAGGGGGGGAAACTCCTCTCATATACACACACCTTCTGCAGAATATACGATGTGCTTCAGAACACAAAAATAAACCACGACTCAAATATAATTACTATTTAGAAATCCTATAATGTGATTTTTGTGCTCAATATGAAGGTATGTGTGTAATGAATATATTTAACGAAAAAAGTTGTATCTCTGCAATAGGACAATAAATAATAACCATGACTTACAACACTAGAATCCTAGTTCTTCACGAGATGCAAACCTCCTAGCTACAGAGTACAGGATGACTACACAGACTTCCATTATGCAGCCAGGCAGCACCATCTCCGTATCAGCACAGAGAGGGTGCCACACCCCAAACTCAACTTTTGGCAGAGAAAACGCTGTTCAGGCCAGAATTTGATTCCCACTATCTACTATGTGGAAAAGGTTCTGAACCTCAACTGTCAGAACCCCCTAAAACCATAGCTACCTGGGCCTCACGCCAGTACCTGAAAACCAGGTATTCTTTTTAAAAGTTGCACAAGGAACTACCACTTTCAAAACTCCTGATGTCAGTATATAGTGTTCAGAAAAAAAAAAAAAAAAATGTTCCCTTAGATCCATGAAGCAGAACCATCGTTTTATTCAGTGTTGAGATGAAACGCCAATAAATAAGGAGTAAAAGAAGAGCGAACAGGAATAGCTTACAGTGTTTATTTTACACTGGGTGAATAGCTCCTGTACAATAGAAAGCACAGTATGTGCCTGGCCCTAAGGTGGGCGCTAATGGAAACCCGGGTCAGCTGGAGAACAGACAGACGCAGAGCTCAGAGAGGTGGGACATGCAGCTTGATGAAGGACTCTTGGGAGGAGTGAAGCAAAGAAACTTATCTGTGTGAAAGAAAAGGTAAGAGAAAGAGGAAAAGTGGAACAATGGAAAAGGAAGAGGAAAACCACACGGATGACAGGAGCAGTTGAAATGCAAGCAAGTATCAGGCATGTAAAACCCACTGCCAGCTGCCCCTGGGGGAGGTCATCCTTGGCAACCACTGCCTGAACCCAAGGCGGTCATGGGCCAACCTCAAGGAAGATCTTCAAAACTTTACTTTAAAAACAGAACTTAAACTAAACCTGCCTTTGGGGACATTTCGTCACACTCAAGAGTTCACCCCCCGGGGGGCGGGGCATCACATTTTAGCACTGGTGGATTGGTGGCTACAGATGACCTGGTTCCACTCTTCATTTACTAATGGTGGAGAAGAGGCATGCCCATGTTTCTATGGTGACCGCCAGGTCTCTAAAGGATATTCTGGAACCTCCAAGGCAGCAGGCACAGGTCATGCTCCTGAAGCTACTATATTTCTGAATGGTTAAAGAAAGGCCACTCCCAGCTTTGATGGAACCCAGCGGTATTAGAATGAAGAGCCCTCTGTGAAACACTCCAGGGGTTAGAATTGCAAGGGGCACAAGTGTGGTTAGTAATATGTAAATTAGCTGTGTATGTCTGGGGGTCCTCAAACAAGGCCGACTATTACTCACATGAGTAAAATATGGACCATTAACTTCCAAACTCATGTTGTATAAATGTTTTATTTCTTGCTTCTCTGATGTCAGTTGTGGCAAGCATTTACTGTGGGGTATTTTAATTCCATTCAATATAATAAACACAACAAATAAAAGACTTGGTTCCTCGGGAGACCATTCATGTTTGCTCTGGAATTCTCTCTCTCTCTCTTTTTTAAAGACAGGGTCTCACTATACAGGCCTAGTTGGCCTGGAACTTGCTATAGACCAAGCTGGCCTCAAACTTAGATATACCTGCCTCTTCCTCCCATATACTGAGATAAAAGCCATGCACCACCATGCCTGGCCGTGCTCCGGAATTCACTACAGGGAGGGATATGTACCGGGTCATGACCATTTCCTTTTCCTCAGGTTTTCAATTATCTGATACTTTAAACTTAACAGTGTGAATTGAAAATGACCATATTGTCCTTCCCAGAATCTCAGGAAACAACCTGGTGTTTCTTCCTAACTTCCTGCACCACTGCATCACAGCACTCTAGTGATATTTGAGTCTGGTTTAAGGTTTTAGAAGGACAGTACTCAGGGCCATTCAGAGTCTAGTTCATCTCTTGGCAGAAAGAGGCCAGGTCTGCATTTATGAAATAAAAGGACTCTGAAATGGTTTGCATGGACTGAGTCCGCTTGGCTTTTGTTAGTACAATGTGAAAAAGACCATGGCTATCCTAGGCTATGCAACCAAAGATGCCGAAATGGAGACCACAGATTGAGAAGGGAGCCGTGGTGAGTTCATCACACAAGCGTGAGAGTGAAGGGTGCAAGCAGGCAGGGTGCATGAACATTTACATGGAAGTCATATCGTTGAGAGCGTGGTCCAGCTCCTCGCTGATGGCTTTGTACTTCAGTTTCTGAGCATACAGCTCATCTAGGAGCAGGAAGTGGAAGGCAGAGGTGCAAGGGCATGGAGAATGGTCAAGAGATGGAGGGTGAGCAAGGGTGGCGAAGATGCCATCCCGACACACCAGCAAGGAAAGGCAATGCATGGAGGGGTTGGTGCCGCAGCAGATGGCCAATGCAGGAGGCGTGCGATTGGTTTTTAAAGAAATTGAAACAAAAACAAAGAGAACAAAAACCCATTAGAAAATGAAATGAGAAAGACCCAATATGAAAAACACAACACCGAGGGTAGGTAACACCAATGAACCCGCTAAATCCTAAAGACACCCACAGAAGACCGTTTCCCCTGGTGGGTAATGGAACCTCTTTCTTTTCACAGAGCTGTCTATTTACACTGGCGTAGTCAGCCACCTGCAGCTATAAGCTATGGGAGGGGGGGGGTGCACGGGCGCGGGTGGGGGTGTGGGGGGCGGAGCTATCCAAAGGCTGCAAGTTCAATTTCCAATGACAATCTGCAATGCTACCTTCAAACCGCTCACTCACTTCCAGCCCAAGCCAGACCATGGGATATTGATTTTTTGGTGACACTTAAATTATTCCCATGGTTTTCTCTCTCTCTCTCTCTCTCTCTCTCTCTCTCTCTCTCTCTCTCTCTCTCTCTCTCTCTCTCTTTACCTGTTGCTAGTAACAGAAGTCTGAAAAGCAAAGGCAGCCACAGTTAGGGGCTTGTCTGCGGTTTAATTTTGGCAATGGTGGTGGGTCTGAGCCTTGCCATATTCCTAGCAGGCTTGCACCCACACTCAATTCTCTCTTCCCTCTGCTATCTTCCTTTTTGTTGTTGTTATTTGTTTGCTTGTTTACTTTTCTATTTTTTTTCCAGACAAGGTCTCGTTAGCTGGCTTGGGATTTGCTATATAGCCCAGGATCAAAGGTGAGTATTACTAGGCCTGGCTGCTATCTTGATAATTAACTGCACCACCACCCTCCAGTCCCTCCTTCAACCCCTTCTGCCTGTGATGTATGGTATTTTTTTGTTTTTGCTTTTAAAAGTGCTTAAGTGTAACCTTGAGACTCAGTGCTCTATTGATCTCTGCCCTCTGTCCTTTCAGGATATAGAATATTTTGCTAATGAATGGCTTAAAAAAAAAGAAAACAAAACCAAGCCCTTCTTCTGGGCATACTTGGAAGATGGGTGTGTCTAAAACAAACCCACATTGTTCTGACAATTAGGAAATACCACTAGAGACAAAGAATATACCAGAGTCACATTCATCTATAATTACTTCACTCAGTGAAAAATAGCTCAGACCCACTTCTGAAGTCCAAGAAGCTGGATGTAAGCTGTCTGGTGGCTGACTAGTCACCCCAAGAGCTGAGGACTTGGGTCCGAGAGTTTCAGTGTCACAGGTGAAAACCCCAGAGGAGAGCCAGACAGGAAGTGCGAGAGCAAAATGGAGCGCCAGGGTGGAAGCCCTCGGATCGGAGGACGGCTTATCAAGACGGTTGTTCAACAAGGACTGAATTTAAAATGTTAAAGACCTTACCTTCTAAGTCATCGATGCTTTTCTCCAATTTAGTTACTGATCTCTCTGCAAACTCAGCTCGGGTCTCAGCCTGTAATGATTTAATTCATTTGAGTCAAGGTCAGGGAGATTCAGTCCAGTAGCTACAGATAGAGGGGAAACCAGACACAGACAGACCCGAAGTGTCTATCACCTGGGAAATGTCAGGTTCAGTCCCTACTGTGAGCTATGGCAGCTAGCTAACACTGGACGTGAACTCCAGGAAAACCTCCGAACATGCCTGCTTTGGACCATCCGTCTCCAAACGACGGTGCCTTGACCCACCCCACAGAACCTTAATCACAATCCAGTCAGTCTCCTCCAGGCTCTCAACATTACCTCCTTCAGCTTGTCAGAGAGAACCTTGATCTCTTCCTCATATTTGTCCTCCTTCTGCGAGTACTGTAATTAGAAAGAGCGTTCCAGATGTCAGGCTGCAGCTCTCACACTCACGCCTTCTCACACAAGGAGCGTGCCAGCCCAACCAACAGATGTTGGGGATCTCCTAGCCGGTAACAGAACCTCGGGTATCACATGGCACACTACAATACATTCTCTGCTCCCTTGCCTATTGCTTTACATGGGATAAGAGTGAGATAACTTATCCACTTGGCACTTTGTGTAAATTAAATTGATGATTTACCCAACATAAGATACATTCTCTGTTCATCTTCTTTAAAACAAAACAAACAAAAGCAAACAAACAAACAAATCCTACTATCCGGTAACCATTAGGAAATCATCTCAAAATATCGTCCCTTGCTCAAATGCCTCCTGTGCGGTTATTTTCACCAGCAGGGCTTCTTTGGAGCAGCTCGTACAAAGGTGTCTCCCCACTCCCTGCTCCTGGCCTACCTTCTCAGCCTGAGCCTCCAGTGACTTCAAGTTGTTCGTCACCGTTTTCAACTCTTCTTCAAGCTCGGCACATTTGCTAAGGTTTTCGATCAGAAGCAGAAAGGGTGGGGGACAAGCCCAAGGAGCGAGGAGAGAAAAAAAGGAGAGGGATGGGAAACAAATGAAAACCGAGTCCTAGAGATGGGGCGGGGGGCTGCCTTAAGTAGCCAAAGCACGAGGCACGAAGCTCGGTTTTGCCATGGGCTCTGCCTTCCACTGCAACAGCGGAGGGACAGAGGGACAAAAGCCAGCATGTCCGTCCGAGTTGTGATCATTTGGCTTCTTATTGGCCGCCCCTCAGAGTATTTATGAGGGGAAAAACAAAGAGCATAAAGGACCAAGAGAAAGCACTTGAAGCAAGATATAAACAGCAGAGGGTGTAGTGAAGGTACAGTCATTACACCAAACCAACCAGTAGGCATTGGAAGCTCAAAGCTGCCTGGGATGCAGTTAAACCTAAAAACCACACGTGAGCCATCAGTACCTTATCCTCGGCAGCCATTAATGCTTTCAAGGTCTGATCCATTATTCTTAATTGTTCCTCCAGCTGTCGAACTTGGCTGTTAGTGGACACAGGAAATGCACAAGGCCATTCACAAAATCAGTGCAGGTAAGGCATGCAGTGCCACACGCATTCACAGACACCCCACGTGGTTCCTCCGTGTTCCACGCTCGTGGCTCATCCACGGGACTTTGAGCACACGAGGAGCCCGGAGCCGCGGTGGGTAAATGTGCAGCAGCCAGAAGGTCATGCTGTTTTTAGTCACTGCTCTGCAGCATCCCCACATGGGGTGGCCATGGGCCCGCTTACCCTTCCGAGAGCTCAGCCCGCTCCTCTGCGCGTTCCAGGTCACTTTCAATGATGACCAGCTTACGGGCCACCTACAGCAGGGCAAACGGCACATACACACACACTGTGGTCTTATGTACTTTGTGGAGGGGGTGGTTATAGGGTAGATTACATCCACTGACCCTAGGGATTCTTCTCTACAAATGGAATGCTCATCTTTCTGCAGACTAGAGACAAGGAACTCTCACTCAGCGGAGGCTGAGGCCCCCCGCTCAGAGACCAGAATGGTTAGCTCTTCCCAGGTGGAGTCTAGATAATTACATGGCACCCAGAGCAATTCTCGGAATGAGAGAAATATGAAATCTGCAGTCTTAAAAATAGCAGGATGATGAGACATGAGGAGGCATTTTAGACTGAAAAGGAAGGGGCTGCTGAGAGAGCATCAAAAATAAACCCAAGGACTCTACCGCACAGAGATCTGCGCAGAAGGCGAGAGCCAGTGAGGTAACGGCTACAAGGTCAAGTCTGCAGCCAGAAACGCCACCCCAGAGAAAGGGTGCCTCCGAGGCAGCTCAACACCATGGGGCAGCTTCAGCCATGATGAAATCCAGAAAGAAAAACTGGAACCTACAGTCACTCTGGCTGTCATCATCACATGTCATTTCACAGGGACAATCACCAGGGACGACTTCACTGCAGACAGAGCCTGTGCTAACAAACGATTTTTACTACCTCGGAGAAGCCTCTATGAATCTCCCAAGGAGCTCTGTCTGTGGTCTGTGTTCTCTACAATGTCTGAACTGAAACATCTGAACCATGACAACAGGCCAGCTTCTTTCCTAAGGACCCAGCTCTCCCCTTCCTTTTTTTTTTTTTTTTCCTCCCCGGAGCTGAGGACTGAACCCCGGGCCTTGCACTTGCTAGGCAAGCACTCTACCACTGAGCTAAATCCCCAACCCCCCAGCTCTCCCTTTTCCTGGCTAAAGATGTTTTTGTCCCAGCTTTCAGGGTGTGGGGAAGTGCTGATCTCCCCTCCTGGTGCAGATGACTGGCTGGCTTCATCACGGGAAGAACCAGTTTCTGCAGGTAAAGGAATCCTGCCTCTCAGAACCACCCACTTCTATCCGGGAAGCTGACTCTTACTCCCAGGGATCCAGACAGCATCCCGCTCCCCCGAGGTCACGGCTCTGAGTCTGTAAGGCTCTGGGCCCCAGAAACTGACCTCTTCATACTTGCGGTCAGCATCTTCAGCAATGTGCTTGGCCTCTTTCAGCTGGATCTCCTGAATTTCCATCTTCTCTTCATCCTTTTGGGCTCGGCTTTCAATGACTTTCATGCCTCTGGAAAGACAGACAAGCAGGAAGACCCACGATGGAGAGATGACCACTGTCACTGTGGAATATGGGGCTCTATGCACACGGCCGGCCAAAACTGAACAGAGAGCCGTTTATTTTCCCAAGCACGAAGCAAAACTTTCCAGGAAAGACACACATTTCTTCTCTCTTCTCATTGTAAATGAGATCTTCGGGTGCACTTTAGGGTACTGGTGAAACTTCTAAGTCACCTATTCTTAAATGGAAGGTGCTATGTCAGGATCCTAGTTGACTCTGGGCAGCATGGAAACAAGGGAAGCCACTAGGCTTTATTTGTTAAATGTAGATATTCTTCCCCTTCTCCCTTTTCCTGAGGGAAGTCTCAGATTAAAAATGGATGCATAGCCAGGTATGGTGGTGCATGCCTTTAATTCCTGCACTTAGGAGGCAGAGGCAGGTGGAACTCTGAGTTAGAGGCCACCCTCGTCTACATAGAGAGTTCCAGGACAGCCAGGGCTACGCAGAGAAACCCTGTCTAGGGGGTGGAAGGAAGAAAGAAAGAAAGAAAGAAAGAAAGAAAGAAAGAAAGAAAGAAAGAAAGAAAGGAAGGAAGGAAGAAAGAAAGAGAAAGGAAGGAAGAAAGAAAATGGATGAATAGGTGTTGGGAGGTAAGACTGACACTGGATGTTATAACATGGTGATATAGTTCAGAAAATGTTAACTGATCTAGATTTTACAGATTTATGGCATAAGCAAACCATAAATGGGTTTCACTTAGAAAAAAATTAAGCAAGTTTAAGTAAAGCATTGTTTTTTAAAAGGCATTGATTTTTATTTGATGTCTATGAGTGTTTATCTACATGTTTGTATATGCACTATCTATGTGCAGTACCCTCAGATGCCAGAAGAGGGTGTAAAAATAAATGAGTTCTATATCCCTTTTCCTCCAGTCTTGTACTGCCAGATTGCCTTTAAAGTTCAGTACCAGGAAGAAGTTATGCACAAGACTACTCTTGGCTAGCAAAGAAAAACTAAGTGGTGGTAAATAACAAGCTGAAAACTTTTGACTAGCTTTCTTAGCCCTAAAGTCTGCAGGGACTCTTTCTACCTGGTGCCAGACGGCAGGGGCTCACTTCAAAGTAGTGGTGGAGAAACAGACCTTCACCTGCCCACTTCCCAGCTGGGGTAAGGCATACCTGCCCTGTTCTGAGCTCACACTGCTATGCCATCCTTCAACCAATAGAATACTCTACTCTTACGAAGTATCCCCACACTTTGTGGCTTGTACAGCAAGAGTACAGATTCTAAAAGCTTTTCAGAATGCACGAGGCTAGCTCATGTGGTGTGATGGTTAAAACAGACTGTTAACTTGACAGGATCTAGAATCATCTAGTAGACAACCCTCTGGGCACACCTGTGAGGGAGTTCCTAGATGGGGCTAGTGAGGGTGGGGAGACCCACAGGCAAGAGTCCCTGACTAAATAAAAAGGAGAAAGCTAGCCGAGCACAACATTCATTGCTATCTGATTCCAGACTGTGGACCCAACGTGTGACCAGCTGCCTCATGTTCCTGTCACCATAACTTCCCTACCAGGACGGGTGGTATCCCTTTGAACCACGAACCAAAACAAACTCTTCCTTTCTTAAGTAGCTTCTTGTCAGGTCTTCCATCACACTAACAAGAAAGAAATTCATAAAGCTGGCCTGTGTGAACCATGGTCCCCTTTATGACAAGGCTGGGTCTTTACATATAAGTCAGGTTACAGCAGGAGTAGGTGCAAAACATAATTGCGCCTGTGTCTGTGTGTACATATGTATTAAATCCAAAACATTTCACTTATGCAGAGCCTATAGATAATATCTGCTTTATCTATGCTTTCTCTCCTACCTGTTTGGCTACCACGGCTCCTTTCCCTAGGTCTGAGACTGTTTGGTATATATATTATTTTATTTGTTTTTATGTATTTGGGTATTTTGCTTGCAGGTATGTCTGTGTATCATATGCATGCTTGGTTGCCTGCAGAGGCCAGAAGAGGGCATCAGACACTCTAGGCAAGGGTTACAGAAAGTTGTTAACTGCCATGTGGGTGCTGGGACTGAGACCAGGGTCCTCAAAAGAGCAGCCAGTGCTCTTAAGTGCTAAGCCATCTCTCCTCCTCGTGTGTGTGTGTGTGTGTGTGTGTGTGTGTGTGTGTGTGTGTGTGTGTGCGCGCGCAAACGCAGTGCACACACACACACACAGGAGCTGGATGGTGTGGTCTCACCTCTCACTCTCGTCTGCGGCCTTCTCAGCCTCCTCCAGCTTCTGCAGAGCTGTGGCCAGACGCTCCTGAGCTCGATCCAACTCCTCCTCCACCAGCTGGATGCGTCTGTTCAGAGAAGCTACATCAGCTTCAGCCTAGGCAGAGAGGGAGACACTTCAGAGCTGGGAGGAAGTGAGGGTGGCACCTTCAGAAACTGGCCAGGACTAAAGTGCTGGCCCCAGACAGGAAGTCTGGGGCCTGATGTGAGCTATCTTCCAGGGTATTGCAAGCCCCGACCAGCTCAAGTCCTCCTCACACAGGAGCATCATGCTTGGAAGCACACAAACCTAGAAACAACTCTCAGCAGAGAGAGGGCCATCAGCAACTTGCAGGCTCGCAGGATTGCAGGGCTCTGTCCTGCTCCAGCGCCCAGTGCCTTGCCTTTCACCTGTTGGTTGAAGGAAAGCGTCCTCACAGCTGATGGTAGGCTCAGCCACAGAGTCCCTAGCAGTTATGATCAGAAGTCGGGATGCCATGTTTCATCCAGCTATCCTTTCTCTGACAAGACTTCTCAAAGGAGCTTTATAACGAAACTGAATGTTTTAAAATCCAGTGGTTTTAAAGACACATACCAGGAAAATTAAAAAAACAAAAACCCAAAACCAAAACAACAAAAACCATACCAATGGAGATCTAATGACATCTAGAAACTTCCCCTTTGCCCCACCTTTTCAGTAACCTCTTAGGAATAACTGGTCTCACTGGAACAGGGCCAAGATAAATTTCCCAAGGGTTTTTTACCTAAGCTTACTGGAATTTCTTAAAAGTCAAGGTTGCTACAAGAAAAGTTTCACAGGCCTAAGGAGAAAAGCAACGTAGATACTGTTTTTATTTGGAATTTAGCTTTGAATTAAAGATTTTCTTTCTTGGGCGGGCAATGACTGCTTCCTGTTGTAAGTAAGTACTTTTGCGCTGAGCCTGGGAATACTTGCCTCACTGTGACAGGAGCTGATCCTAGACTATTTACCTG
Source organism: Peromyscus eremicus (assembly GCF_949786415.1). Classification (NCBI taxonomy): domain Eukaryota; kingdom Metazoa; phylum Chordata; class Mammalia; order Rodentia; family Cricetidae; genus Peromyscus; species Peromyscus eremicus. The sequence goes on from NC_081422.1 coordinate 61,621,794, forward strand.
ATAGAGAAGGTGGAACTTGCTAATTAGGTAGCAATTATTAATCCTCATCCATTTTGAACCTGTGTTCATCAAAGGCTGATGAACCCTTAGGATATTCAGGAGCCAATTTTCTAACAATCGCAATACACACTTGAGAGCCCAGGCCCCTAGCTTTCCACGGATCGGTCTTTAAGTCCAAGGCATCTGCTCTCCACAGGCCTGGGCTCCATGTCTACTGAACTGAGTAAGTAAAAGCACCCTAATTTAAACAACGGCAGCTTTCAAAGCTCATGAGGGAACTGGAAAAGTATGTGTAGTTAGAGAGAGGCGGGGATCATGGCCTTGAGTCACAGGAAATGAGACCATTTAATTCTGTGCAGGTTTTATCTGGAGAATGGCAGTGAACAGTGAATCTCCCACCACCATAAATGACTGCTGACTTTTTTTTTTTTTAAATATATAAACACTTTAGACTCACTTATCTCAAAGAAAAAAAAAAACTACTATGTAGTAAGCGGTGGCCAGAGACAGGAAGCAGGGCCAGTGTGAAATGAATGGGTGGAACAGTCACAACTGAACCATCCCACAAGGTCAATCCTTATCAAAGAACAGCTTGGAACTGGGCCAAGCTGGGAAATGTCCTGAATGACTGAGTTTTTCCTTGAAGAGTAAGGGGATTGGAATAACCCATTTCTTAACAACAGAGAACTGCCTTTGAAAGACCATTCCTTTATTTTTTTTATTTTAATTTTTTATTTTATGTGTTATTAGTATTTTGCCTACATGTGTGCATATGTACCACATGTGACCTGCAGTACCCATGGAGGTCAGTTCCAGGTGCCCTGGAATTGAAGTCAGGCATTATAGACAGTTGTGAGCTGCCATGTGGGTACTGGGAACAGAACCCAGGTTCTCCATGAGAGCAGCAAATGCTTTCAATCTCCGAGCCATCTCTTTCAGCCTCGATAATTGGAAATATATACATATTGAGGCTATAGTTTTGGGTCAGGTTAAATTTCTTCATCTTGCATGTATTACATTTCTAGGAAAAATTCTATTCCTTTTACAAAGAGGGAAGGTGGGAGTGGAGACAGAAAACAAAAACAGAAACAGAAAATCGACTGGGATTAGTGGTTTCGGGCAGCGCCCCCTCTTCTTTCTTTTCTGACACCAGAGTGGAAGGTTCTGGGCTACCTCCTAGTACCCAGTGCCAAGTAAGTCTAACATATATGGACAGATCCTGACCAGCATTAGTTACTACAAGAAAATCAGCCATTAGACAAGTCATGTAAATCATTTTTTAAAAGGCCAAGAAATGCTGGTATGGATTGTTCTAGAATGCCTAGGTCATGTTCAAAGGTACCCTTCTTATTATAATGCTATATAATGGGATCATTATTATTTAATATAAGAGCAAATACCCTCGCTATACCAGCTGTTGTGAGTCAGAGAAGTATGGGCAGGATTTAAAAACACTTCTGCAGCATCCAATTCTAAGTTCCCTACGCACTCACAGGATGACTGCTGATGTGCAGAGGTGGGAATGAACTGGGGCAGGTAGAGCACCAGAGAAGGCCATGACACCCCACATTCACTGTAGCCTCTCTGCACACAAGGGCCCACCACATTCGGTCCGCTTCCTTCTCTCTGCCCCCACCCCCTCTATACACTCTTCCCATTGGCTATTGATACTGCTCAGCCAAATGCTGCTTTGTAAACGTCCCTCACACCCTTCCCCCAGCACTTTTTTTTAGAACTCCAAACTCCCTGACACTCAGGTTATTTATTGTCCTCCAACAAGACCAGCCAAGGGTCAACACAGGGTGCCTAGGCAGGGGCCAGGCTTAAGGACTGGTTCCTTTGGGCCCGTTTTGGTAGAGGTGACTGGCACACAGGGCAGTGTTTGGGGACCACATCTGGAAGAGGCATTTTAAGTGTACCTAACAAAGCCCCATTGTTTGAACTGGAATAGAACCTGGGCATCACACAGGGGCCACCACTAGCTGCACACAGGACCCCACAGGGAGATGCACCCCACTGGGAGATGCACCCCACTGGGAGATGCATAACAAAAACAAAGACTCCCAGGTCCCATACCTACAGATTAGGAGAGCGAGAAGGGGCTGGGACCACGATGTAAATGGCAAACCCTTCTCCTCTTCCATCGCCACCGAAAGAAGCTGGGAAGTCATGCAGGAGCTGCCCAGCAAGCTGTCTACGAAGACCAAGAGAAGGCCCTCTGAAGTAGAGTGCTAAGGCAAGCTTGGGAGTACCCCGTCAGTGCAATGCGAGGCAGGACTGAACCCAAGCCAAAGCTTTGGCTTCTCAAATATGAGATTAAGGATCCGTTGAGACTGGTGGTTCTCACCCCTGGAGTCTTGCTCTCTTAGACACCAGAGTGGAAGGTTCTCTATCATCCCCGGACCTGCAGCACCCCGAGTGATTTAAGAGATTGTCTGGACAGATCCTGGTTAACAATAGCAGAGCAGTTTCTGCAAGAAAATCAGCAAGGCACCTCAATTCTTTTTCGAAGGCAGAATGTCCCAGTGGGTAACCAGAGGCTCACCCAAGGACACTGCTCTCTAACTCTCAAGGATGGGAACTTGAGATTAGTGCCTGGGATTCATTAACAGACCACCTTCCTGAGGGGTAGGGGGTGGGGGACCCTGTTCTGGCTCCATGGGCTCTCTTATGCTGGTCTAATAGTTTTGAAGATCTCCTCAGAATCCAAGTTGACAAGTTTAATTTCCTAATAAAAAAAAAGCCCCGTCTCTTATTCTCTTCCCCTCATTTTGAGACTCTGGTGTCCAGGCTGACTGGTGATGCTCCTGCCTCAGTCATTTCAAGGGCAGAGATTACATGCATGAGTTACCCTGATTTATGAGGTTCTGTGTTTCATAGGGCCACACCTGTCACCTTTACCAGCTTTTGTGTCCGGTTTGGGTTTTCCCTCAGAGTTGAGGCTTTTCTAGATATTTCCCGAGGGCCTTGGGATTACAGAACCCAGGTCATCTTAAGTATCTGTTGCCGTCTGTCAGAATGAGCCTACTGCCCTGTGCCTATCTGTTAAAAGTGGACAGAAATAACAAGGCGTTTGGGGAGGGTCAAGACCCCAGATGCAATTATTCCTAGGTATGTAAATCACTCTTAGTGCACTGAATTAGGTTTCTTCTAACAGTGGCCCCATACATCAACACTGCCAGCAAAGCCTTTCCAGTTGTGTTGCTAGTTTCTTTTATTTCAAAAGTACTACTGGATCCCAACATGTAATGAGTTACCCAAAAAGGAACTGTTGTATTGGGGAGATTATGAGCCCTGGTTAAACCACCACCCGGTGCTCACACATGTGAGATCCTTAGTGCTCTACATGCTCCCTGCCCCGGTAAGCACTAGCTCCCACCAAGGAAGTCCTGCAAGCTCACCATTCCCACCCTTTCGCCCTGCCCCCAAACCAGGAAGTGGCTACCTTCAGAAAAACACAGGCACACACCATTGCCCTACCCAAAAAGGTAATATGTAGAAATCAAGTGTTTCCTCTCCAACTCAGCAAAATGTGATTCCAAACCAGAATTGAATAAAGCCTAAGATTTACATGAAATTCACGTTTTAGACAATACAGAAAGAAGAAAATCTTTTACTCTGAAAGCCAATGCTCTGGACTATATTTCCAAAGTCCTGACTGAATCTGAGCGGAGCCTGGAATGATCAAAGGTCAGATCTTTTATTTCATGTAAACTGTAGTTACAGAGAGGGATTCACCCAGCTTGCTGTGTGAGACCAAAGTGACTAGGGCCAAGCTAGACTCCTGCCCTTATATGGTCAAGAAAGGGGAAAAAAAAAAACACAAGGACCACATTAGGGGCACTCCCATGGATAGCAGATAAACACAACCTCCTCTATCTGGGCCAAAGCCTGTAATTTGTGAGGCATGTTTGTGTAGCAAGAGAGGAGAGAGTGAGGTACTGAGGTGCCTTGCTGTGACTGCAGGGGGTGAGGGGGAGCCCCGAGTATTGTCAGTCACAGCCACTCTGGAAGTGCCAGGGCAAGCCAGAGCACACTCAGTTTCCTGGTTCCAGAAGGAGCTGCTCATGCTGAAGAGCCAGGAAAGGGCTGGGGACTTCTGGAAATCGGTTATTTCCCATGATTAATAAAGTTATCCATTAAGAATCTGCCCATACTTCTAAGTCTCCTCATCTGCTAGGTTCTGCCCAGAAAGCTGGAGAAAGAAGTGACTTTTTTTTTTCTACTTTAAACACACATCTCGACGCCCCACAAAACCCTTAAGACACAAGACCTAGAGTCAAGCATTACATCAAGAAAGGTCATTTCATTCCGGGATTCTGAAGGGCCCACACACCTTGGGAAAACAAACAGGGAGTGGGTGATATCTGCTTCTTCCAGGGCACACACCAGTTTGAGAGGGCCCATTAAGTCTCTGCCTGACTCTCGGAGCACCTGAACCCGGGCCAACGACACACTGAAATATTTTCTGCAGCGGCTCATGGCTTTGTCACCAAACCTTAACCTTGGCTGCCAAGAGAAACTGACTGCTAGCTTAACTCACAGCCTAAGTAACGCCTAATAACTGCTTAGCTTAGCTCCATCCGTATGCAAGTTCCAGTGTAAGAGTCAGGTGTAGCCAGCAATTTGCAATTGTCTCACCCGTTGCTCATACTCAGTCTCTACTAGGAATCCTGACCAATCACCCTGCTAGAGGATTCCTGAAAAAAACGATTTTAAAATTTCTTTACAGAGGATTTTGAGCTGCTCAAATAAAGGCATGACGTTTTGAAAGGAATGAAAGCTCTGTCCTTAGCGAACTAGCCTGGGAAGGCTGTCACAAAAACAAACAAACAAAACAAAAATGTACAAAGTAGCAGGTGTGTCTTTTGTGTGTACCACCAGTCGAGGCCAGGAGTCCAGTAAGGCTCCATCACCACAGTCCTTCCTACCTGCCCGATTCCCTTCCTAAAACTGAGAAAAAGAATTGTTGATGGAAAGCATTAAGTGGGGGAATTTTATGGTTAATGAAGTGAGCAGGGCCATTTTTAGGGGCGCCTGCCAAGCAATTATGGTAAAGAATGCTAGGCAGGGTGGTGCTGGACACTGTGAATCAAGGCTTGTTTAAGCAGTACTACGTTCATCTGCGGAGCCGCGCTGTGATCTCTACATCTCTACTAACCACGTCTGACTCACAGGCAACCAAAGCACCAACAGTTGTCCCCAGCTAGAGAGGAGATGGCCAAGATTCAAATCCTGGCAAACTGGGCCCAGTGCTCTGCCTCACCAGTTTTTTAGCTCACTAGTTCTCAGTGGTTAGCCAGGCACGGATCAGAATTCCTACATCACCAGCCACCTTGAGACCTCTACAGTGGGACTTCCGCTAACTAGTCCTCTCAAGCAAACACTGCAAGTTATCTTTTGTCTACTATTTTTTTTTAAATCTTCATCTGCATTTTTATCTTAAACTTCCTCTAGTTGGGTCTTCCTCTGAGGAAGACTCCCTTGGTTCTCTGTATTTTATACAAAACATGTTGTGGAGTTTCTGCAAGACGCCATGCAACCATTACAAACACTTGGCCAGGAGGAATGACTCAATTCAGAATAGTCCTGTGTATATTAAGCACAGCTGGACACCATATTATTGTTTGTCATAAAATTCCCAAGGTGTTTGAGTACCTTGATTTAAAACACAGGCGTGTAAGCGTGTGTACACACACACACACACACACACACACACACACACGACTGATAAATATCTAATACCTAAACTCCCTTTGGAACCCCGTTTCTGTTTGCTGGGTACATTTCCTTAGGAAGAAAGGAAGCCAGGTACTACATTAGACAAGGAGGAGGGGAGGCCGGCAAAAGGTATAACCGGTAACCGTTGACATCTGGCCAACTTTTCCAAAACTCGTAACAAAGGGGTATCTATTGCAGAGGGACACCTACTTGGGAGATGGGAGGGCTAAGAAACCTAAAGCTATAGTTTGCAAGCTATGAAGCTAGCTTAGAACCTGGTACTGTCGATGTCTTTAACCTCCATAGAGAAACAGCCTCTAGGAACGACAGGATCAACAGAGACAAAAGTCCAGCATCCGCAGGCCCCCAAGTCCCACAGTGCTTCTCCCCAGAGACTGATCTTTAAAAGGAGGGACGCCTCCTTCCAACCCCAGTAGGAGTAAATAAATGCCAGCAGCGCAAAGTGCGCATCCCTGGGACACAATTCATGATCACCCCAGAAATGTAGCCCTCTCACAGGAAAAATGCCGCTCCCAGAACCTTCTCAAGAGCACTCTTGCTCCCCACTGGGGGTTTTGACTTTAGACTAGGGAGATACATAGGCAGGACCGAGCAGCCGGATGCCGGTCGGCCTAGGTGCGCCAGGTGCGGCGTGGGGCCTCGGGGTGATGGGTGGGTCCCTTACGGTCTCCCGCAGCTTCCGCTCCTGATCCAGTTCGCGCTGCAGGCTGCCCGCACGCTCCTCTGCGGCGTCCGCCTGCTCTTGCAGGCTCCGGATCTTTCTCCGCACTGCCTCCAGCGAGCTGCTACCCGCCATGGCGAGGCGGCGGCTGAGGCTGCGCTCTGCCTCCGCGCTCTACTGCTGCTACTGCTGCTGCTGCTGCTGCAGCTACAGAGCCCAAGTCCGGCGCGTTCCGCCCAGGCCGGCTTTGCAACACCGGCGCCCCCTGCGGCCCAGAAGCAGCCCGGAAGTCACGGCCCGGGGGCCGCACCAGAGAGCCGCGGGCGGGTGCGCGAGCGCAGAGGACGGGCGCGGCTGGCAGGCGGGCGGGGCACGGCAGACCCCGGGAACAGGCTGCCAGTGGAACCATTGCGCGTGCGCGCGGGGACGCCTGGCTCTGGGCTGCTTCGCCTAGAGCGAGGCCACCGCAGGAGGGCGTTTGCTTCCACTCCGCTGCGCCTGGGTGGCCACAAGTAGAGGGTCTGGATGTTAAAGCCTATGGCGACTCCTGCTGGTCGCTTGGAGCGCTCCAGAATCCCGATTACTGAAGCTGAGCCAGGCTGGGAGTCTGGACCCTGAATGTTCCCCAAAGGAACTGTTTTGGTCATAAGGAATGCCATCATTCTAAATGTTAAAAGGCCATGGCGACTCTGGCTGGCGGTTCTGAGCGCTCAGTAATCCCGACTTCCCAGAATCCGAACAAGGAACTTGAAGCCTATAGTATGACTATCTTAAGGGAAGTGGTTCTTGTAAAGAATCCTAGAACACAAGCTCCTGACTACAAGAACCCCAATACCCGAACTATCTCACCAAGTGCAAATTACTATCTGACAATGCGCAGTGGTCAGACTGTTCGAAATACAGCTTTTCTAGATTTGAATCTAGCTCTTAGGTCTCTGCTGGCTTTGGACAAATGACTTCTCAGGGCTTCATCTCTTAAAAACGAGTATAATAGTACAGGACTCTTTACAGGGCTGTTGAGAATTATCAGATAATATAAAACACTTAACAATGCCTTGCATATAGTTAAGAACTCAAACGATATAATTAAACAAACGCAGGCACTACCTTAAGAGTTTGGTGGGGCCCCATGTCCTGTTGTGCAATCTCAGTCAAGGCAAGCATCCTAACCTTCCCTGGCTTCAATTCAGTCTGATATCTGGAATCCGATAAACCCAAGCTACAAAACAACAGAAGCCTGTGACAGAACCTCTGGTTACCAGCTGCAAAGCCACACGGATACAATCTGGAAGAAGCCATCTGTCAAGTCTCTGGGCTTTATATCCTCCTGCACCTTTGTCAAAGAGAGCTCTTAAAGTCAGTCCTGGACCTATTTAAGTGTGTGTGTGTGTGTGTGTGTGTGTGTGTGTGTGTGTGTGTGTGTGTATGTGTGTGTGTGTGTGTGTGTGTGTGTAAACAAAGGTAGAAAAAGAAAACACTCCTGCCAAGGCTGTCTTCCAAAACCAGAACACCTATGGCATTCCTAGTCCCCTCTGGCCTCTGTTGCAGAAAACAAGCCTCCAAACTCTGGCTAGAGCCCTCAAGTCCTGTAGGTGGAGCCTCTTGCTTGGTTTCCAAGCCCTTGGTCGGCTGAGCAGTGGTTGGTACAGCTCCTCCCCAAAGCTCACAGACCATCTGCCTCCAACCTTGAGGATGACCAGACAGGGCATCTGCAACCGTCCAAGGGCAGCCAGGGAAAATGCTGGCCACTTGCCAATGCAGTAAGCAGCCACCCTGGTGACTTAATGTCTTGCTTTTCAAGCACTAGGAAGTCAGTTTCGGGAGTTTATTTTCAAGCTGATGTCACTACTGAAGAGCTATGGGCAGTTAATTGTTCGGTTTAGCTACAGGATGGAATGCCTTGGTTATTTAAGAAATACTGTAGCTGGGTCCCATCCCAAGAGATCCCAGGGGGAAAACCTGAGTTTAGATAAGCCTGAGTCAGTACACTAGGTAGAAGACCTAGAGAGAGAAAGACTCATGTCCCAAAAATATCAGCTCCATCAGTTACTGGGGGGGGAAGGAACCAAGATAATGGAGTAAAAATCCAAAGCAGATTGCTGGGGATGCTAGCTAGCTCCCGTGTGACAGCCTTTTAAACTGAGGAAAACCTGTTTCTGGAAGACCAGTTTGTAAAGTAGGTTGGTAAATTGGGAAAATGTTTTTAGCAATAATAATAAAAAAATGTGTTTTTTTAACACTAGAGAGTAAAATGTCCTCACTGTAATGCTTCAGGAGGATGACTTCTCTTCCACCTCTTCCCTTTAGTGACACATGTCTTTTCCTCTTCAAGCCTTAGCTATTTCAAGTGAGTCAAGATCTCTCTAAATATAACGAGTCCTCATGAACCTCCTTCAACATTCCTTATCTCCAAAGAGCTAAGAGTGTTTTCCAGGGGTAGATGATCAATACACCAACCAAAAGAAACTGAGAAGCGCACGCTCACACCATATTTAGAGACAGTTTTCCAGCACATAGAAAGAACCAAAACTGGCTTTAAGAACCTCCCTCTCCTCCTGGCCCCACCCCCACAGCTGACTTTAAATAGCCTCCTTTCTACTTCTGACCCACCCCATTCCAGTAGCGCCCCCCCCCACGATTTCTCATTAAAGACATGATTACCACTCCATAGTTACAACAATTATCATCCCCTCACCTCCTTAAGAATTATAGTAACATTTTTTCTTTCTGCTTTCTTTCTGCACTGGGCTATTTGCAAATTCTCCGAATTCCTTTCCTTATAAGGAATATCTCTCCTAGATCTATCAGCGGCTCTTTTGAAAAACCTAAATAAATGTCCTGCAGGAGGATTTGGGGGAGATGGGCATCCTCCATTTAACATGTACAAAGCAGACATCTGATCCACATTATACAAAACTGGCTCAGAGTCGTGAAGGCTGTTCTGTTGTTGTTCTTTTTCTAAAGTCAGGTAGGTTTTAGTATGAGTTTTAGCCAAGCAGTGCTTCCCGAAGCCTCCTTCCCAGGAAACTTAATCGTCACTGAAAGTTTTCTTTTGTCCGATCCCAGTTGTTGGCTGGTCTAGACCACCCATTTACCAAGAACACTGGATAAACCTCCAGCCTTTCGGGACACAAAAGGCCTTGCAGGTTTCAGAAACCCTTGGGTAATCTGCATTACACATTAGCCAAAAACACAAAACCAGAAAATTACAAACTGCTGTCAAACTTGGGGGTTCGGCTTCTGGGTGTAGCTTTCTTCTCTGCTACTCACACATTCTTGGAATTGTTATCAGCTCCCCAAGGAATTCTTTTCTAATTGGGCCTCTAGGCTTAATTGGCTTCTCCAGTGGAATGTAGTGGTGTGAAAAGAAGTCAGTCCTTTGGAAAACTGACCCTCAGCTTGACTTTCTACACAGAAGAGACTAGCCCCGTAGTTAAGATTCCAAAGGGCAGTGGAGAGGGTGCTTAGCAGAGTTGGAGCTGTGTCTATCACCCCCTGGAAGTATGCCGTGGTTGTCAGAGGCCTGACAGGTGGGGGTGGGGCGGGCAGGGGGCAGTCAGCTCACTATGCCATATAAAGCACTGAGCTATATATAACTCCCTGCGTACTTTCTGGGTCTAGTGCCTCAGACTGCAGACCCAAGCAAGTATCATCTTCCCTGGGCAGGTCTTAAGGCTTGCCTGAGTGAGAAAGAGAGCCTCAAAGTGTCCCTATAGTCTTCAAGCTTAGCCTTTGAAGTAAAAAAGTATGAGTGCATGTAAAGGCCAGGCTCTCTGTACCCAGACTAGGCCCATCATCGGAAACCACGGGGGTGAGGGGGAAACTAGGTATTCTGTTTTGCACAAACCTTGGCGATGACACACACTTCAGAGGTTTTATACCAGCAGGAGGCGAAGTTCACCTCCAGAAGTCCCCATTTCAGAGTCTGTGTTCTCCCAGCTTCTCACCCACCCACCTCCAACCAAAGGGGAGGAGGCAAAGAAGAGGAAAAAAGAGAAAAAGGAACGGAGGAAATATAAATGAATGTGCGCAGCGGCAGTCAGAGGCGGCATCCAGTGCTCTGGGCCACGGCCAGGCTGTGTGCAGGTGTCCGGCAGGAGGAGGTTTACCTCCAGCCCCTGTGGTGACCCCCAGAGTGGCCACGCGGACAGGAGGTGAGGGAAGCAGTGTGAGCGTGCACTTACATCTGTGGCCTTTTTCTCCGCCAGCTCCAGCTTCTCCTGGGCATCTTTGAGAGCCTCGGAGTATTTGTCCAGTTCATCTTCAGTGCCCTTGAGTTTCTTTTGCAGTGACACCAGCTCGTCTTCCAGCTGGGAGTTGGCGGTGGGGTACGGGGAAGGGGAGAGGGGGGTGGGGTGCGGCAGGCAGCGTGATCCCGCAAGGTGCGGAGTGAGGGTGCACAGACCATAAAGGACAGGGACAGCGGGAGAGAGAGAGAGAGGGAAAGACAGGGAGGGAGAGAGAAGAGAAAGTTAGCCATTCGTGCGCCGTGCCACGCCGCGCGCCCGGGTACCTTGGCGGCGGTCTCGTCGGCAGCCAGGAGGCTGTCCTCTGCCTTGTGCAGCTCCTCCAGCACCCGGTCCCGCTCGTCCTCCGACGCCCGCAGCAGCTTCTCTTTCGCTGCGATGTCCTCCTCGAGCTGGGGGCAGCAGCGAGCGGGCGCGGGCGGCCGGTATGGACCGGGTGTGAGACACACAACAAACGGGTGCCAGGTTGGCTGGGGCCCTGGGGCTGAGGGATCGCTGCTTTGGGGCTCAAGGGACCCTAGAAAATCTCTCTCCCGGAGCTGGAATCTCTCAGTGACTCATCTCGCACCGCCCCCCGCCCCTCCCGGGACCACACTCTCCTGCCGAGAGCTCAGAGAGCTCAGGTCCCCGACTTGAGGGGTTGCAGAAACACGCCCCTGTTTGGCTAGCTTTCCATCTGTGTCTTCCATTCTGTCCCATCTTTGTTCTTAGGAAATAATTCAGCGACTCCCCTCTTCCCTCCAAAGTCTCCATTCCATGTTCAAGGGCTCTTTCTCCCCAACCAAAAAGTCCGAAGAACTCCGGACACTCCAGGACTTTTGCCTTGCCCCGCTCCCCCGCCCTTCCCTCCGGCTACACCGGGAATTGGTCTCCTTTCTCCCTTCCTCTTTCAGAATTGATTCCCAGTCAAGAACCCCTCTAGGGAGTTCATGGACCTCGCGGACCGTGGGATCCAGAGAAGGGCCACAAGCGTCCTTGGAGGAGACAGAAAAGTTAAAAGTCGCCTAACTCGCGCTTCTTCTTCTTCTTCTTTTATTTTTTTTTTTAGACGCGCGCTCCTGGACACCCTGGGCTTGGGATGGGATGGGGAAAGGGTGCCAGCTCCGGTATCGGGGGCGATCCACCGACTCTGAGTCGGGGCGGTGGGGGGTGACGGTGGGGGTAGGAGCAGACCTGCTTGCTCCGGTCTTCCGCCGCCTTCTTGTCAGCCTCCGCCTGCTCAGCTCGATCCAAGGCGTTCTCTTTGTCGAGCTTCAGCATCTGCATCTTCTTCTTGATGGCGTCCATGGTGGCGGTGGCGAGGGGCCCTTAGGCAGCGTCAGGAGCGAAGACACGAGCGCTGTGGGGTGGCCGAGACGGAGTGCGAGCGCGGAGCTGCCCTGCTGCTCTCTGATATGTACTTTCCCAGGGGGGCGACCGCATTCCTCAGGACAGCCAATACTTTTTTGGAAAAGCTTGTTCCTCCTGCCCCCTTTCCCAGTCTCCTGCCTCCGCCCCGTGCCCCCTCCTCGCTCCTCCCGCGGGGGCCGCACGCCCATTCGCTGCCGCCTGCCGGCCTCCTAGTTGACGGTGGATATGACTATATATGGGGACCCGAGCCTCCGAGGCGGCGGCCGGGCGAGGCCGTCCTATTTCTAAACCTGTGCGCCTGGGAAAGAGCGCCCGGACCTCGCTGGAGCGGAGCCCGGCGCTGAGCGAGAGTCTCTAGCCACCTCCCAGAGCCATCGCCTGGCCATCAGGATCCCCAGAAGAGCCCGCTTGGAGCCACTCGGGATCCTGGGAACAGGGCAGGTGGTGTGTGCACACCGGTCTCACTTGGCGTCCAGATTCTGGGGTGCTCGGCCTAATTACCTGGGGGCCACCTGTCACAGCCACTGCACCTCGAATCTGGGTCTGGGAGTTCTCAGTACCCAGCGGCGCTCTTCTGGCAGCTCTTGGCCTACCAGGTGTAGACCCGGGCTCTTACGTTCTGGAAGTTTCAACCAGAGCAGAGAAATAGAGCTGGAGGAAGGTGTGGGGGTCATTCCTGACTCTCTGCCCTTGCTGATGGACACAATGACAACGAATAGGTCTCTTGAGTCTTTTCACCAAGATGGGGGTGGGTAATAAAATACTTTAGGGACTTAGGGCCCAGTTGGCGGAGTTATGTGTGTATGTGGTGCTTTGGAAAGGGTAGAGGGAGTGCGTTAGTGTGTAGAGGTTTGGTTTTTTCTTTTCCTGTGGGAACTGGGGGAGGTGCGTCTTGGCGTCTCGTCTTTAGTCATGATCAGCTGTGTAGCCGTGATTAGTAACAGCCTCAATTCTGCAGCTCCCTCTATTTATGTATTTGGATATTTTATTATACTCATTTACTTACGGGGAGGGGAGCTCACAGAGGTGCACTCTGTCATGGTGGGCTGTGGCAGTCAGAGGACAACTTTTAGGAGTCAGTTCTCTTTCCACCCTGTGGGGCTTGGGATCCAACACAGGTCTTTGGACTTGACTCCTTTATCTGCTGAGCCATCTTGCTGGTCTGGTTTCCTCATATCTAAGATCAGAGGGTAGAGGAGTCCCAAAGACCCTTCAGATCTTGCTTTTCATCTTTTCCTTGCACTGATCCATACAGAGAATCCATCTCTCTCTCTCTCTCTCTCTCTCTCTCTCTCTCTCTCTCTCTCTCTCTCTCTGTGTGTGTGTGTGTGTGTGTGTGTGTGTGTGTGTGTGTGTGTGTTAAGCACTTGGGTGCCAGGGTGCTGAGAACATGGTACAAATTAGTCTAACAAAAAGACTCTATCCATCGCCTGAACTCTGCAGAGGGAAGGGGCCAGCTCTGCGTTGTGGGAGAAGTTTGTGAAGGCAGGATTTCCCCCTGTATCTCTTTAAACGTACCCCAAGGAGGAGAAGCCTGATCTTTTCAGTTTCAATGAGGCTTCAAGAGAGGGAGACTGTCCCCAAACCTTACTGATGACCAGCTGAGACAGGGCTGTGAGGGTCTTGTGACCAGTCCCTACAGAATAATTTACAGCCTGTACTACATGGATATCAAATATTCCCCAGACGGTGTCCGAGCAGATTAGGCAGGCCAAATGACTTGTTAAGTCCTCCAAGAGAATGATCAAATTCCTCTTTAGGATTTTATCAGATTTCTGACTGCCCAGGAGGGAAAACACAACCTCTTGTAATGACCAGAACACTGGAGCCGGGTGCACAGGGGCTTTGTGGCACAGAAAATTCACCAGAGCCCTTGCTTGCCACATGCCGAGTGACTTAGAGCGCTGACACAGTGGGCACAGGCCTTGGGCAGTATTCAGGTGTGTGGGCTGTAGGAAGCTGACTCTCCAGCTTGGGGTTAACAGAGGGGGGAAGAATAGGGACGCGGGAGTTAGAAGTTGAGATCCAAAATGGACGTGGCCACTTCTTTTTAATGCAGCCTTAGCCATGGTAAGCCTTCCTCCATTCTCTGTTCTCTGAATGGGGTGCTGGAGTCGACACTGACTTTCTCAGTGTGCTGGGCAGAGCTGAAGATCTACTGAAGCTGAAGGGTCACTACAGCCTTTTAAAATGAACTAAGGCTACAGTTCATCAAACACGGCACAACTGGCTACCCGCTACATACACAATGGGCACTACTGGACTCCGGACTCAAAACTGGGTGACATTCATCTTTCTCATGCGTGTGTTGAGAATGAACAGGGGTGTAAGACCTCAGAAAGGGAGATGCAGGAAGAACCAAGTCAGAGCAGACAAAAAAGTCTTCTTTGAGAAGCTTTTAAACAGATTTTAGAGGAGGGTAACAACAAGGAGTGAGAAGCCATTGACGGTGGTTGGGTAGTAGGTTTTCTGGGACATCAGACTGGAAAGGCAAGGTGAGGCCAGATGGCAGAGGACTTGGGAGTCTAGGTGGTTCTTGAACTCCGTTCTCTTTCCTCTGTCTCCTGAGTCCTGGGGTTACAAAATACATGACTCTTGTGTGGGTAGAAGTTACAGATTTCTTTCTATTTCTCCTTAGCCCTGGGCTGTGTCTCACCTACAGCTTTACTCAAAGGCTGGAGGCAATGGAGCTCAAGTGTGGAAATGGAGTTACAGTGAGCTAACGTGTGTGTGTGTGTGTGTGTGTGTGTGTGTGTGTGTGTGTGTGTGTGGTTAACCTTGATGTTGCTCCTCAGGATGCCATCTACTCTGGTTTTGAGACAAGGCCTCCTAATGGCCTTGTAGGCTAGGCTTGCTGGGTGGAGATCCCCAGGGGTCCTCTGCTCTAGCGCTGGGATGGCAAATATACACCACCATACCTGGATTTTCAGCACAGATTCTGGGGAGTGAACTGAAGTGCTCACTAAGCTAGCTTCCTAGTTCCAGAGCTACCGTTTATCGCCACTGGTGGCTTGACACGGTAGGTCCCTGACTTCAGCCATTGCCATTTCACTCCTGTGGACTTCTGTTCTCTGATTAATAGCCTGACAGCTGGCCAGGTCCCACCCAACTTCATGGATTGTCCTACCCATGGCCTTCCTTCCATCAGGAGATATGACAAGGCAAATACCATGATTTCAACAACAAACTCTGTGCTGGGCAGGTCTTCTGATCTTCGAAGTGGACCATGAAGAGAGAGCTGGATAGCCACTTGCTATATGGTATATCTTTGTTCCCTAGTAATTGGCCATGAACAAGGACAGGTAGAAAGATGAGCCAAGGAGCTAATGTGGCCTGTCAGGCAAAGGTGAACCGGGCTACTCAGCCTCTCTCCCACCGTAGAGCACACTAAGGAACATGGAAAATATGAATCATAACTGCTGAAATGAAAAGGCTTATTTAATGGTGCTTGGGCTCTCTCTGTCTAGCTAGTGCCTTGGCAGGATTATATATCCTCACCAAAATCCATTAGGTGCTTGCTTTGGTCAAGGAAATGTGAGTATATGAGACCTGTGATGGATACTTTAAGAGCTGGTCTATGCCTCACAGTGTTTATTTTTTAAGATTGTCATTTCTCTATAATTCGGAGTGACCTCCTCCCCCACGACTAACTCTTGGTGGACATGTAATGAGACCAAGATAGAAGAAATCTTTGCGTTTCTATTTTGCGATTTTAGGTCACTGAAATCTGGGGCTTGTTTGTTACTGAAACAGAGCTAGTTTTACCTGACTAATACACACTATAGGCTGTTTCAGATAGGGGGAAGCAGAGAACTCTGATCTTAGAGGTAGGAGAATGCAGCAGCCATGTTGAGATGAACAGAATATAATTCAGAGAGAGATTAACGCCTTATATTTCTCATTTCCCAAGGGCATAGGAGAAGGCCAGTGTTTCTTGACAGTAAAACAAACAAACAAACAAAAAACTGACTTTTTTTTTTTTTTGGTTTTTCAAGACAGGGTTTCTCTGTGTAGCTTTGCGCCTTTCCTGGAACTCACTCTGTAGCCCAGGCTGGCCTCGAACTCACAGAGATCCGCCTGGCTCTGCCTCCCGAGTGCTGGGATTAAAGGCGTGCGCCACCACCGCCCGGCTAAAACTGACTTTTTTTAAAATTAAAAAACAAAAAAGCAAGTCACCAAGTAATGGTGGAGTGGGAACATGAACAACATCCTTGGCTCACTTGGCTCAGAGTTTCTGTGTGAGCACTGGATGTCCACACTTAATCAGGACCTGTATTCAGTCATTTCTCCACAAGTATTTGTTGAATGTCTTTTTAATGGCAGTAATGGGGAGCTAGTATCTGGGGAGACATATTAGTGACATTTTTCACTGTTGTGACCAAATATCTGACGAGAAGCACACTTAAGGAAGGGAAGGTTTATTTTGGTTTACAGTGTGAGGCGACACAGTTCACTGTGGAGGGGAAGTCACGGCAGGGGGATTTTGAGGCGGCTGGTCGTATTGTGTCCACGACCAGGAAGCAAGGCACAAGGAACGTCTGTGCTCAGCTGGCCTTCTCCTGTTACTCAGTCTAGGACCCCCGATCATGGAATGGTGTCCCCTACATTCAGGATGAGTCTTCCCACCTCAACTAACTTTATCAAGATAATGCCTCACTTGCAGGCCTAGAGATGCCCCCCCCCATGACAATTCTAAATCCCAGCAAGCTGAAAATCAACATTAACCATTAGAGATGGTAAGGCATCAAAACAACATTCAAAAGGTCTCATTTCCACCCAAGATAGAAACTTCTATTTTTTTTTTAACTTTCTTTTTATTTACTCTTTGTCTTTCACATCATGCCTCCCGATCCCATCATTTCCCCCACCCCCACTTTTAGTTATTATTACGCAGTACTGTGTTATTCATTTAGCAGTGCTGTTTGCCTGTTTACCGTGCAAGAAAAGCCAAGAGGTATGACGAAACCCACTCTAAGAGTTTATTAAGAGAAGGAACAGAGGGGAACGTGCTTAGGCCTATGGAAGACTGCAGAGAGAAAGAGGAAGAAGAGGGGGCAGGAGTCTGTGACCGCTTTTTATGGACACCTCAACCACCCACCCTACACACATGCGCAAATGGGCTTACATAGCTACGCCATGCATGCACATAGATTACGTGAGCACTCTGCATGCAAATTGTGTGATCATACAGCACACGGATGATGTAGGACGTAAAGCCCTGGAATGATTAAACATCTTGCCTGGCTACTGGACAGTGCCTGTGCGGTCATGTAGCTGGGGGAGTGGCTAGGAATTCCAACACTTACCCCACCCAACTAAACAAAATTTAAAAGAAAAGCCGGGCGGTGGTTGCGCACGCCTTTAATCCCAGCACTCGGGAGGCAGAGCCAGGCGGATCTCTGTGAGTTCGAGGCCAGCCTGGACTACCAAGTGAGTCCCAGGAAAGGCGCAAAGC
Source organism: Peromyscus eremicus (assembly GCF_949786415.1). Classification (NCBI taxonomy): domain Eukaryota; kingdom Metazoa; phylum Chordata; class Mammalia; order Rodentia; family Cricetidae; genus Peromyscus; species Peromyscus eremicus. The sequence continues at coordinate 61,639,249 of NC_081422.1, forward strand.
TACACAGAGAAACCCTGTCTCGAAAAACCAAAAAAAAAAAAAAAAAAAAAAAAAAGAAAAAAAGGAGAGGAAAAGTAGAAAGGGAAAATCTCGTCATGGAAGCTGCAGTGTGACACAGTGAGTCATGAAGTAAACCCCTTTATCCATACGTTTTTACATGTAGGTGTTCATTGCAAAGAATCAATGGCCTGGTTCAAGGCTCCTGGTCTCTGCTACACCATGAACACTGGGCCCTCACTACCCAGACTCTTCCTGGATATCCTGTGGCTGCCCTGTGTCGTGGGACATCTGTTTTCAGAAGAAGGAATACAAGAGATCTAGTAAGGTCTGACACATGTCTCATGAGCATTGGGTACCTTAAAAACAAAATCATCTGTGAGAATCAAACTTAGGACCTTGTACATGCTAGGTGAGTGTGCTACCATTGGGCTATGCCCCCACTTCCTTCCTTCCTTCCTTCATTCATTCATTCATTTATTTATTTATTTATTTATTTATTTATTTATTTTTGGTTTTTCGAGACAGGGTTTCTCTGTGTAGTTTTACGCCTTTCCTGGAACTCACTTTGTAGACCAGGCTGGCCTCGAACTCACAGAGATCCGCCTGGCTCTGCCTCCGAGTGCTGGGATTAAAGGCGTGTGCCACCACCACCCGGCGACTTCCTTTGTTTTTGAGATAAAGTCTCATTTTTTAGTCCAGGCTGGACTCAAACTCAGGGCAGTCCTCCTACCTCAGCATCCTAAGTGCTGAGATTACAGATGTGAGCCACCACGCCTATCTTTGGATACTTTTATGTGCAAAATATTTAGGGCTTTTGGCACTAAGGGATATGGCAAGGAGATACGCTAGTTAGTTTTCTGTCACAAAATACCCGAGACAGTTGACTCACACAAGGAGCAACAATTCATTTTGGCTCAGAGTTTAGGAGGCTTTAGTTCATGGTTAGTTGGCCTGTTGCCTTGGGCCTGGGACCACTTAGCAAGCCCCAATGGGAAAGTGAGATAGAAGAGGGATGTTCACCTCCATGCAGGCAGGAAGTGAAGAGGTGGGAAGGAGCCATGACCCCAATCCCCTCCGAGGGTATTCCCCAATGCTCTAACTTCCTTCTGCTAGACCTCACCAACTAACGCTTTCTCCATTTCCAAATGACCACCAAGCCTTTGACACATGATTTTAGAGGACATCCAAGGTCCATGCTACAGAAGAGACATGGGTATTTTCCTCTAGGAAAAGTATCTGTGTAATGCTGGGTAAAACTCTCTCTTTGATATATATATATATCCAATTATGTTACCATTGCCCCAGCCGACTGCTTGAGATCTCTTACCGTTCAGAGGATAACATAGGCAGGCCAGCTTTCCCTCTCTTTCCCTTCTCCCCTCCCCTCCCCCTTCCCCCTCCCCTCCCCCTTATTCTCTCCAGTCTGTCTCCCTTTCCTTCCTTCCTCTATCCCATCTTTCTTTCTGGACCAGGATCTTGCTAAATTGTCTAAGCTGTCCCTAAACTGGATATGTAGCCCATACAGGCCATGCCTCTGCCTCAGCCTCCCCAAGGGTGGAGATTACAGGCATGTACCCTCACACCTGGATAGCTCAGTTTTCCTAAGAGAGTTTTGCTATTAAATATACTGCCCCTTCCCCTCGGGGAAGGCCTCTGTACCTACCATACTACATTCCCCAATATTTAATTACAAAAGAAAGTCACCATGTGCAGAGCTTTCTAACTGACACCCTCAACAGGAATGCTCACTTGAATGTGTACATGAGGGACGGCTTGTTTCAAAAAACAACAAAGCAAAACAAAACTCCCATTACCCGATAGTCACACCTTGTTTAACAGCAAGAGCTACCTGTGCATTGTGACTCCCCCAGAGTCAGCTGCACTGACTCACGCACTGAAGAGAAAGTGAAGCATCTATAATTAAATGCAGAAACAATGCTCCTTCTACTAGGTTTTGGAATGCAGCGTGATATACTCATGGCTCATTGTCCTTTGGAACAAGATTCAGCACGTTCTCATCAACACTAGAGAGTGTTGTTTCCCAAGGGTCATTGAGGGCCCATGGAAAACAGCCTCTGCCTGGTGCAGGGGTGGGGGTGGAGCCCTGAGAACACTTTGGAGTCTTTGGGCCATCATGGGTGCCTGTCTTCATGGGTAGTGACCACAGCTGGCCTTGATTCTGCTGAGACCCTAGAGTGTGCTAACTCTCTGGAAAGATTGCATGGGCAAAATCATTTCCCCAATACATTAAAGAAAAAAAAAAAGCACAAGGATTTTCCTGTTTTATGTTTTCTGCCTCTCAACAGAAGTATCGATGTGTGGGTCTAATCGGGTTAATCAAGCCCAGTTAGTGATGGAATTTAGCCATCTCAAGAATGATCTCTTTTTTTTTCAAAGATTTACTTTATTTTACTTATGTGTATGTATGCATGTGTGTGCCTGTGAGTTTTTGCAGAAGCCAGAAGGTCTCCTGAAGCTGGAGTTGCAGGGGTTGAGAGATCCCACTGTGGGTGCTGGAACTTCACCCAGGTCCTCTGGAAGAGCAGCAAGTGCTCTGAACTGCTGAGCCATCTCTCCAGCCCTCTCCCTTTAGAAAGCACTCTCAAGTTCCTTCCCTCCTTACAACCCCTTCCGACAACTTTAGGGTGAGTGGTGTAACGGCCACACTGTAGGTCAGAAAACCAAGAGCCGTGGGATGTCTGAGTCCACCTCCCTGGGAGGTGACAGTTCAGGGAAAAGGATACAAATGGTTCCGCTCCCGACAGGAAAGCTCCACTCTGTTCATTCCCAAGCCAATTTTAATTTTCATATTTCATTTCATGCTTTAAAGCACTATGAGGTAAAGATCAGGAGAGAAGGAGCCACCAGAGGGCTTTTTGGTTTTTTGTTCCTTTGTTTTGTTTTTCTTCTTTCCACTGTGACCAAATATCTAACTGAAGCAAATTGGGACGAAAGATTTGCTTGGGCTCACAGTTTCCGAGGGCCCATCACGGCTAGGAAGGTGTGGTGGAATTGAGTGGTCCGATCATGGCAGGCTAAGAAGTAAAGAGACAGAAAATGCTGGCTTTTTCTCTGCTGGCTTTTTCTCTGCTGGCTTTTTCTCTGCTGGCTTTTGTAGTGGCCTAGCGCCAGCCCATGGGATGCCATTGCTCACATCCAGGATTGCCTTCTGCTGTCAGTTATGAAAAGGCCTTCCCAGAAACACCCAGACGTGAGCTTCACCATCTCCTAACAGATTCTGAGTCCAGAAACACCCAGAAGTGAGCTTCACCATGTCCTAATGGATTCTGAGTCCAGTCAAATTGTCCTTGAAGATTAAGCATTACGCTTCCTTTTCCCCAAATTCTTAGTCTGGCCAAGCCTGAGCTGCCAACCCATACAGGTAGTGAGTATATGGGGAGGAGGCGGGGAGGGAATTGAAAAACCCACAGTGGGAGACAGCATTCAGGGCTTCTTCAGAGAGACCCACGCAGGAATGAAAGTACCTCTAGACCTTGTAGACCAGAGACTCCAGCCAGCTGCAGGGCTCACATCTGAGCTTGGAGATGGTTTCCATCACTACTTCCCAGTGAACTCTGCATTCTTTTCATATTGAAAGCCACCTGTTCATTTCTATATTTTTATACTTGGTTCTCAAATTTCCACTGAGGTACTTAACAGTAACACACGTGGACGTGACCTCTGCAGAGCTCAGCACTTACTCCGCAGAGTATAAAATCCAGGTGGCGGGCGGGAAATGTGGCTCAGTTGGTAAAGTGTTCACCTAGATTCAGGAAGCCCTAGGTTGAGTTCCCAGCACAGCATAAACTGGGTGTGTCCACAGGTTTATAATCCCAGTGCTCAGGAGGTGGAAGAAGAAAAATTAGAAGTTCCAGATGATGCTTGGCTACACAGTAGATTCGAGGCCAACTTGGTATACATGAAACTCTGTCTCAATCAAGGGGAGAAGGTTATGGGAAGATGGTTCAGTTGGTAAAGTGCTTGCCTTGCAAGAATGAGAACCTGGGTTCAATTCTCAGAACCCGTGTTTAAAAAAGCTGGTATGGTAGCATATGCTTGTAATCCTAGTGCCGGGGAGATGCAGACAGGTAGATTCCTGCATCTTGCTGGCCAGCCAGCCCAGAATAGAGTTCTGGGGGCAGTAGGAGATTACCCCTACCCATTTTTGTTTGTTTGTTTTTGTTTATTGAGACAGGGTTTCACTTTGTAGACTAGGCTGGCCTCAGAGTCACAGAGATCCACCTACCTTTGCCTCCCAAGTGCTGAGATATTATAAAGGTGTGTGGCCCTCCTCAACCCTGGGATAATAATACTGCCAGAGGAATAACACGCAAGATTGACAGAGCCTCCACACACGTGTGTGAACACACACACACACACACACACACACACACACACACATCTCAGGGTGGCTGGCCTGTGCACTGTACTAGTCATCCAGCTACAACTCACATAGATGAAGGAAGGCAGACCAGGCACTTGCTGAAGGACTGTGTGATAACTACCCTTCACTGAGGCTCAAGCAGGGCCTTCATGTTGAGTAAGTTTGAGGCAGACAAGCTCAGGGAACAGCTGGAGAAACCTGGGACTCTATTTGCTTGGGTTATGCACACATTCCTGCTCTGATATTGCACTTGGCAGCCCAGCTCCTCCATCTACATGGACTGTGCACACATATCCCTCTCTGAACAATGCACCGGGCAACCTTGGACCCCCACCTGCTTGAGCTGACCCCTACAGTCAGACCTTCCTTAGGGCTGAGGCAGAGGAAACTGTCCTTTCCTGAAAAATGAATTAGTTTTCTCCTCCCTGAACAACAATCAAACTTAACAGTTTCTGTTCAAACCTGTTTCACATATCTAGTTACGGAGAATGGAAAGGTTAATCCAACCTTAACTGGCTTGGGATGCATGTGCCGTGAGGCAAACTGTGTTCTCCAGGTGAATTTCTAGGGAGAATCTTCTATTTACCATCTTAAAATTTTTTTTTTTTAGATTTTTAAAATTTTAACATTTTTATGTCTATGAGCTTTTTGCCTGTATGTCTGTGAGCTACATGTGTGCCTGGTACCCACGAAGGTCCAAAGAGGGCATTAGATTCCCTAGGACTGGAATTACAGGTGGTTGTGAGCCACTGTGTGGTTACTGGGAATCAAACCTGGGTCCTCTGCAAGAGCAGCCAGTGTTCTCAATGGCTGAGCCAATTGTCTAGCCCCACTATCTGCCATCTTATGCCTGTGTATAAAAGAGTGTGCATACAGCTAAAATCAAATATGTTATGGGAAGGGACATGTGTAGGAGAAAAATGGCTATATGCCCTAACCTATCAATCAAAATAGAAAACCACCCAAACTATGTCCCTTAGTAACCAGCTCTTCCTTTCTTTGAACCTCATACAACGAGAGCCCATGTAGTAACCCACTCTCTACTCCGTTAGCTTATGGGGCCCACTGTTTTCCTGAAGTGTATTCAGAACTATTCTTTTTTTTTGTTTTGTTTTTTGTTTTTTGTTTTTTGTTTTTAGAGACAGGGTTTCTCTGTGTAGTTTTGGTGCCTGTCTTGGATCTCACTCTGTAGACCAGGCTGGCCTCGAACTCACAGTGATCCACCTGCTTCTGCCTCCCAAGTGCTGGGATTAAAGGCATGCGACACCACCACCACCGGTCTTTTTTTTTTTTTTATTTAATAAAGTTGTATTTTTCCACATGTACAGCTGATTGAACGTGCTCCTGCATCTTCGCCAGCAGCTGGGGCATCTCCATCGTTTGTGTCTCTGTGCTTTGAAACCAGCTTGGTAAGTCCTTTGCTGAGTGTAGCTCCTGAAGGGCTGCCCTGGCTGAAGAACCGCGAATCTTCCGTCTCTCAGAGACCACAGCTGGAGTGATGAGCTTGTAGTTGGGAACCTCCTTACAGAGTTTGTCAGACAGGACCAGATTATTGAGCTTGTCCCGAACTCTGCCTTTGGACCACTTCTTTGTGGCCTTGCCACCAGACTTATTTACTGGGTCTTTGTCTTTTCTGGCTGACTTTCCGGCATCTTTCTTCTTCTTGTCATCCTTGGGCGGCAGGATAAAGCTCGGAGAGTGGCGACGACCTCTGCAGCCTCCCTGAGATGTCGGGAGAAAAAAAGCTCAGATCCTATTCTATTGCTTTCTTTTAAATAAACTTTCCTTGCTACTTTTGCAAATCTGTATGGGTTTGTATTTTAATTCCCTGAATGAGAGGCCAAGAACTCAGAAACTGCCAATCTTGACCCAGACCCAGTATCAAGTTCAAATTCAGATGTCTGGCATCCTGCTTCTGGGTCTCTGTCAGACCCAGGGCCAACAGCTTATTTTTCAGCAGAGGTGGTTTGTTTGGGAACATGTGGGTGGAACTGAGGAACTAAGAGTGAGTAGTGGATTTGCTTTTTGCTTTTGCAAAGATTTCATTCTGATGATAGGTAAGATATTTCTCTAAGACTTTCCAGTGGGCTCCTGCATTTTCCTTAAGAGAGCCTGTGAGGTTTTTTTGTTTGTTTGTTTGTTTGTTTTGTTTTTTGCTTTTGTGGAACTTGCTATTCCTCCAGAGAAATGCCTCCTTTAGAGTTTTCTCCTGAGAGCTGTTCTACCTTGGCAACTCCAGCCAGGGACCTTCCTTAGGGCTTGAGGCAGAGGAAACTGTCCATTCCTTTTCTGAGGCCCTGCTGCCGGAGGAGGGAACTCCATGCTCAGGGTTGTTGGTAGGCAGAGTTCCAGAAGAGGCCGGTATTTTTAGCATGGCCTTCTTCACTTCCCAGCACCTGCCATGCTCTGTAACCCAAGGGGCTGCTTAAATGCCAGGGAGATGACTGAGGACAAGGCAGCCTGAGCTAATGTCCTAAAATACCACCCAGGAGACGGTTTTCCAATGGGAGCCATTTTGTATTCACGTCTTCCTGAACCACAGGGCCGTCACAGCCCCTGGTTGAGAACAGTGGCTAGAGATGCCACCATTTGCTCCTCACTTCAATTTTCTCCTCTACCGTTCATACCAACAATAGAGTATCTGCATATTTCCCCAGAGCAAAATATTTTTTTGATAGCCCTGAAAATGAGACGAAGCTCAGGCAATGGCCAAGGGCATCAACCTCCTTCCCATGACAGATTTAATTCACTGCTTTCTAAAGATGGTACACGCTGGAATTGGAAACGTGTTTTCAGGAAGCCCAACACATTTGTGGAGGACAGATGCGTCGTGGGTCACTTGGCTCTAATCTTGGAGGTTGACATCAGCCCATACCATCCACAGCATTCCTCAGTGTCACAGTCAGTACAACGAGGGGTGATAAATTCTCGGGCTGACCCGGTGTGGACCTGTGTAGACCAGATTTGTCTCAACTCACTATGTGGCTAGGGATACTCCCCTGCCCCTACCTCCCAAATTCTGGGATTGAAAGGCATGTACCATCACATCCAGTTTAATTTGATGCAAGAGATTGAAGCCATGCATGAGACATGCTAGGCAAGCACCCCACCAACTGAACGGCATACATAATCTCTTCTCTGGCTATCTTCAATGCTTCCAAACGCTATTATGTAAAATGCCACGAGTATGAAGTCAATAGATTGTGTCCCCTCCCCCTCCCCCCGCTACAAGACAAGGTTTCTCTGCCTAAGCCTGGCTGTCCTGGCACTTGCACTGTAGAGCAGGCTGTCCTTGAACTCAGAGATCCTTCTGCCTCTGCTTCCAGGGTGTTAGAATTAAAGGTGTGCTCCACCATGCCCAGATTTTCTTTTCTCCCCCCCCTTAAAACAAGTGAACTAGAAGTTAAACATTGAAATGGGCTTACCCCCCTTTCAAGTTGTCGGTTTCATTTTGGTGCATGAAAACTGTAACCAACAAATCACACACACACTGGTAAAATTTAGTTTAAAATAGTGTACATGATGGACATGCAATGTGCTTCACACGTAAGAATGAAAACATGTTTGGAAGTTCGCAGAACAATCTGGTGACTGAATTCACTTCTCATGGGGAAGGGGGAGGGGGAGGGGGAGGTCTCACTATGTAGCCCTGGCTACTCTTGGTTCCTGGGTTCCTCCACCAGGGAGCTCAAGGTGGGTTTTTATGATCATTGCTTGCTAAGCTGCTGGATCTTACCACCTTGCAAGGACTGGAGACAAGCAGAAGAGACATTAAGAGCCCTGTCCCTGGGCACACCTGACCTAGTGCTGGGCCAACTTACACATAAGCCCTTCCAGGTTAACTTGTTGGCCCTTTGAGGACAGTTCAGGGGTTAACTTGGGGCACAGATGACATTCTTGGGCATAGATGACATTTGGAGTCACCTAGGCAAGAGTCTGATGAAGGACTTCAAATGCTCCCCAACCTCAGCATCTCCTGAAACTACAGATAAGAATATATTTTGTGGGGTTGAGGAGATGGCTCAGTGGTTAAGAGCACTGGCTGCTCTTCCAGAGGACCCAGGTTCAATTCTCAGTACCCACATGGCAGCTCACAACTGTCTGTAACTGCAGTTCTGGGGATCCGGCATCCTCACACAGACATACATGCAGGCAAAACACCAGTGCACATAAAATAAAAATAAATAAATTATAAAAAGAATACATTTTGTATACAATTGTGTACTATAGTAAGTGTGGCATAGAACCCACTTCTGTTGTTTCCCTTCCATTATTCATAGGTGGGAAAGTGATCATCAGCAAGTTGAATATTTACTCTTTTAAGTAAACATGCTCCCTTTGGTTTGACACAATGTTTCTGTAGTAAAAACCACTGGTTAACAAAACCAAAAGTTCCTGCTTTACCCTTCACACAGAGGACTCAAAGGCACCTACCTTTGTACCTTCGTGAAGTGTTAGGTTTGGTAGTTATTAGTTGTGTGACATTAGCCAAGGCTCTGGGTCTCTGCTTCCTTATCTGAAATAGAGATGATAATAACATCCACGTCAGTATGCTAATGTGCCGTGTCTTCAGACTCCCACTTTTCTTTGTTGATTTATTGATTGTTCTGGGGACAGAACTCAGGATCTTGCAGATCCCAGAGAAGCATTCTAGCAATGAATTATATCCCCAGGCCAATTTTGGTCATTTATTTTAGTCAGATCTCACCTGTATGCAGAAGTTAGGGAAATAGAATGTTTAATTCTTTCTAGGACAGAGTCAGGTGGTTTCTAGGAACACCAATTTACTGTTTTACTTTTGAACCTTAAAAATATTGTTTTTTAACTAAGCATGGTCCCACACACCTCTAACCCCAGAAGTAGGGAGGCAGAGGCATGTGGATCTCTATGAGTTAGAGGACAGCCTTGTCTACATGGTGAGTTCCAAGGCAGAGGAGGGTGTCTGGTCACTTGGCGCTAGGGTTATAGGCAGTTTTGAGTCACCTGACACGGATGCTGAGATCAGAACTCAGGTCCTCTGCAGGAGCAATAAATGCTCTCCAGCCTCATACTTTTGAATCCTTTGGAAACATAAAGCATACATAAGAAATGTGTGTCAAATACATGTAGATCAATGAATCTCTACTAGACTCAACAGACTAGTAAAACCAACACCCGAATCAAGAATCAGAACATTCCAGAAGCTCTCCTTATTCTGTCTCTGCTACAAATAACCATTACTCCCAATGGCTTTCTCGTGTTTTTGAACAGTAGGAAGTCTTACACTTGGTTTTGAACAACTAAGCGGCTATGCATTTCTCTCTAAAATTTACCTTGTAATTAGGTCTCTATCTGTCCTGGATGACTAGTTTAAGTGTCAACAAACTCACTCATGGTACAAAGCACCCTGTAAGTTACCAAAGCAATGAGGCAAAGAAAGTCTGTGTCTTTGGTGAGATGTTTTCTGTTTGTGTTTTTTCCCCCATATGTCCCCTGGAGCTGTGTCTCTCTGAAACAAGGCAGAAGTTTCCAGACTCTTCATTTTTCTGTCTAGGATTCCATCCTGTCTCTGAAAGTGGGGCTTCCTCATCACAACAGAGGCCAGTGTTTCCTGTGTCCAGTTCCAGAATTCCAGGAGAGAGTTCACAGGTCTGGCTTGTTTCACACTTGGTCATTGTCTATGACCTTAGGGTTTATACATAGGTGATGTGAAAGGCCTGGAGACCTAGCCCTGAAATGAAAGAGCGCTGCTTAGGAAGGGGAAAGGTGGGGCTTGGAGATTTACATGAGGGATTTGGGTCTGTGTAGGTTCCTTCCTTGGGTGTTTTGTGGTGTCCTTGTCATTTCAAATGCAGATTCCCAAGTGGACATCTCAGTCCATGTAGTGATTGAAACCAGGCCACTTGACCCAGAAGGACCAGGTAACACAGGTCCTGGAGGCCCATGGCTGCTGCACCTCATGCTGCTTTGTGGCCACCTCTGGCTCTGTGGCAACAGCAGCCAGTGGCTTTTTCTTTTCCTTCTGGGGATTAGCTGTGATTTTTTTTTTTTCATGCACGTGCTCTGCAGTCTCTCACTGTTTAGTCCTAGTACAGACCTGGGCCCTGAAAACTAATTTCCTGGATGCAGAGACTCCAACTGTTTATGATGACGATGATGATGATTATTGCAGAGCAATGGAATTTCTGCCCAGGTTCTAGAAGCCACCCCTGTGGAGGACGGTTTACAGCCGCATCCTGAAGCCTGTGCAATGTTGTGTAAAGAATAGAATACTCATCCAGTCTAGGTTTTGTTTATTTTTGTCTTTGTTTCTGAAACAGAGCCTCAAGTAGCCCAGGGTAGCCTCAAACTTGCTATGAAGCCAAAGACGTCCTTATACCTCTGATCCTCTTGCCTCCACCTCGCCAATGCTAGGATTATAGGCATGTCCCACTGTGACAGGTTTATGTGGTGCTAGGGATGAAACCCAGGGCTTGGTACATGCTAGGGAAGCACTTTACCCACTGAACCACACCCCCAGCTCCAGACTCTGTGTGTGGGGGCCAGAGGTGGGTGAAGGAGTGTGCTTAGTGATGTGTGCACAGGAGCTTGCTTAATCTTCATGGCTAATCCAACAGGAAGAACTCACTATTATGAACACCATATATGGTCTTCAAACTGAGGCAGAAAGAGGGCCAGTGTAACATAAGTAATGTTTGTACTTGCCCCTCTACCATCTCATTTCACCCTCATGAAACTGTTTCACAGATGATTTTTCTAGTGACTCACTTTCCCAATTTTTCCAGAGATGAGACATGGACTCAACCTCCTGACTCCTAACCTCTAAGGCCCAGTTGCAAATAACACATAGAAGCAAAGAATGGTAACACCATTGCGTGAGCAGGTGAGATGCTGTGGCGTTTCAGAGAAAGCAGGGGTCATACACTCAGGAGAAAAACTGAGAAAGGCTTGAAGGAGCAACTAGACAAATAAGGAGGACACTCCAAACGGAAGAACAATATGACCCCCAAACCCGGAGACAGTGCGTATTGGGGACTAGTCAAAGGTCATTTGATACGCTGAGGAGACTCCAGACAGAACAGAAGATGAGTTTGAAAAAACACTGGACAGCTCCGTGGGCAGCTTCATCTGCACAGTGGGGCAGGTGGAGTGATAGCTCAACAAGCCACCGTAGAGAGGCCCGTGGCTGGAGGAGAATCATCCTGTGGGTTTCCTTAGCTCACTGGGTGCCTGTGGTCATGACAGGTGGAGGCAGCAGCTGGAGCCATATCCTTTATGAGAGCTGGGAAGATCTAGCCAGCTTCTAAAAGAAGGAACAATAAAACCTTTACAGACCATTAAAGAGTCAGATGTTCCACTAATGTAGGGTCAGATTTCGCACATTTGTGTGTGTGTGTGTGTGTGTGTGTCTGTCCGTCCATCCACATGTACTATGGTCTTTGCAGGTCAGGGAGAGTAGGAAATGAGCCAGCCAGTAGGTGACAGTTGAGCAAGAATATCTCTGACTTGCCGGGCGGTGGTGGCGCACGCCTTTAATCCCAGCACTCGGGAGGCAGAGCCAGGCGGATCTCTGTGAGTTCGAGGCCAGCCTGGGCTACCAAGTGAGTCCCAGGAAAGGCGCAAAGCTACACAGAGAAACCCTGTCTCGAAAAACCAAAAAAAAAAAAAAAAAAAAAAAAGAATATCTCTGACTCAAGGTTATTTTCTCACTTCCAGAGGCAAGGCTTGTCAGAGTCTGCCATCTCTTTTCTGGGGCCTCAGTGTCCTCATCTAGCAAGTGGGAGATCATAAGATCTACCACTCAAGACTGCTTTAAGAATCTGGAGTGATGTGCCAATTTTCCAGAGTCAACTTTTTTTTTTTTTTTTCCTGAGGCAGCGTCTCATGTAGCCCAGGCTGGCCACCAACTATGTAGCTGAGGATAAGCCTGAACTTCTGATTCTCCTGTCTTCACCTGAGTGCTGAGATTACAGCCCTGTGCCACCACACTGGTTTTATGGGCTTTGTGCAGTTTGGCAATTTTACCAAGCAAGCCCTGCCCCTTACTATCATTAAACTTGAGTTTTCTCAAGAGTGCATACTATCTCACCTAGAAAATGAAAGATGTCTTTAGGAATAGGGACCGTATTATCTGCTTATTCTAATCTTTACAATTAATTAGTTGAACAGTGATTTAGCTATTTTGGGTGTCTTTGTGTGTACAAGCAGGAGCCCCCTCCCTCCTCTTCCTTTCTGTGTGCATGTAGAAGCCAGAAATCAATTTCAGGTGTCTTCCTCAGTCACTCTCCACTTTGTTTTGAGGCAGAGTCTCTCTGTTTTATCTGCAGCTCATCGATTCAGCTAGGCTGTCTGTCTAGCAAGTCCTAGGACCTCCCCATCCACAACTGCCCAGCACTGACATTGCAAACTTGTGTCACATGCCAGGTTTTGCTTACAGGGGTCCTAGGGATCGAACTCAGATCCTCAGGTTCGTGTGGTAAGCCCTTGACTGAGTCTTCTCTCCAGCACCCTCACCTCCACCCCTCTTTCAACATCTCTCGATGCCTAACAAACACATAACGCACTGTTTTAACAAACAACATAAAGAAATTCTAGTGAGGTACATTTGCCCCTCAGCAGGAGCTGAGGTAAAAATATCAAGCTTCATTGGACAGCATGAAGTTCCCGGTGTGTCTGGCTCCAGGAGTCCTGGACACGAGTGAGTTCTAGTCCATCTTTCCACTCTATAAGAAATAGATACTTTAGAATCTAGATCATGAACTATGCTATGGTAACCTAAAGGATCTTTTTATTGAAAAAATGGGGGGCTTGTCTTTCTGGCTGTTCCTGCAGCCTCAGCAGCAAAACAGAGGTGCTGGATTGGGGATCGGGGTGGATGATAAAGGAATGTACATGGAGCAGACAGGGCCAAGGACACAGGGACCAGGGCAGCTGGATGTGGCAGCTAGCCCTGCACACCTTCCCCTGGCTCATGGGATGCAAGGGCTGACAGTAAGGGCTTTGAGTGTGTGACTCCAGAAGCAAGGGGGAAAGCTCCCGAGCTTTCCCGGAAGGTGAATCTCAGCTATGAATAGGTCTGACTGTCCTGCAGAAGAGGTCAAGGGATTGCAGTGTAGGGTTGGAAAGAGGATGGGATGGGAGACCTTCCTTCCTGACGTGGCAGAGGGTGGGGGAACACTTGGGTGGAGTGGCTGCTGAAGGGCCAGACTCCAGTACCCTGCTGTGGAGTGGGCTCCGGCCTGGGCTGGCCTTGTAGATGTGTTTGTAGAGCAGCCCACCTCTGAGTGCACCCCACAAGTTGGGACATCAGAACACAAGGATGGCTGCAGGTCTTGTCATCATTCTCTCATGGATCCCAAAGGCTTTGATAGCTGGGGACAGACAGACAGACAGATACAGACACACACACCATGGACTTCTTGCTGAGCTAGGTGAATGAGGGATTGCAGCCTGACTTGATTTAATTCAGAAGTTTTTTACAATACTACCTATTCTTATAGCTCAGGCAAAATGGAAAGATTCACACCGGTGCTACGGAAATGCTATGCTGGGGTTAGGTTTTGGATAGCTCCAGTGGTTCAAGAGGATTATTGGGACTGGAGAGTTTATTAAAAGCTATTAACACCATGGATAGAGAAACAGAGGGGGCAACAGTATGGTAGAGGCTCTGGAGGAGAGTTCAGACCCTAGCACCAGAGACAGACAGCATGGCAGCATCTCTGAAGGGCCCCTGTAGCAGGAGACATAGCCTCTTCATACACCTTTGAGGATGGGGGATGTCCACAGCAGGAGCCTGCAGTCCAGCAGGAAGTGGGGAGTGGGAGGTGACATCCCATTGATGTAAACTCACTTCCCAGGTGAGAGGTGTCATGCATCAGCTAGTTTGGCGGCTTGGGACTCAGACATAATGACCTAGTTGGGCACCTGTCAGTATCTGTGGAAGGAGGCTTGAGGTTTGGACATTACGTTTTATGCCTAGTACCTGAACAATGAATGGGTGGTGAGACTCAGAGGACATGGTGGAGATTGTCGGGGAGAGATCAGGGCCAGCTTGCATGGTCTGTAGTTGACTAACTTTTTCTTGAAGAATTTACTTTTGGAATGGATGTCTGGATAATTGAGGTCTTTGATTTATTTTAAAAATCAGATAATACAGGGGCTGGAGAGATGGCTCAGTGGTTAAGAGCACTGGCTGCTGTTCCAGAGGTCCTGAGTTCAATTCCCAACACCCACATGGTAGCTCACAGCCATGGGTAACTATAGTTCCAGGGGATCCAACTTAGCCTTTGTGAACACTTCATGCAGATGATACACATATACACGCAGGCAAATGTAGCTAGAGTTTTCCTGCCTGGCCCACGGTCAGGACAAATCTCTCTCACCCGCCAGTCCCACAGCCACTCAGACCCAATCAAATAAACACAGAGACTTACATTGCTTACAAACTGTATGGCCGTGGCAGGCTTCTTGCTAACTGTTCTTATATCTTAAATTAATCCATTTCTATAAATCTATACCTTGCCACATGGCTTGTGGCTTACCGGGATCTTCACATGCGGCTTGTCATGGTGGCGGCTGGCAGTGTCTCCCTCACTCAGCCTTCCACTTCCCAGAATTCTCTTCTCTGCTTGTCCCGCCTATCCTTCCTGCCTGGCTACTGGCCAATCAGTGTTTTATTTACTAACCAATCAGAGCAACACATTTGACATACAGAACATCCCACAGCAGGCAAAACATCCTCCCCCCCCCCCACAAGTAAGTAGTTAATACAAACCTACAGGTAGTCTGCACCGTTAGGGAGGAGCTTGTTTCCTGTCCTGGTGTTTCACTTTCTGTAATACTTTCTGTGACAGTGTCTAGTTTTTGCAGAAGGCAAGGGTATGTATGGGAAGTGAGGGTCTTATCCTAGCTCTTTTATGATTCTTTGATTATCCCTAGAGCCCCTATGTTAAGACTTAGTTCAATGCTAGAACGGTGATTCACACATAGCAGCTTAATAAGTATCTCGTGGGTATATAATTGCGTGAACATATACGCTTTCAGGAAGGATTTGATGTTGTTTAAGCTTCTGTAGGGCTACTGCCTTACAGAAAGTCAACACCTGCTTAGAGCACTCCTTTATTTTTTTCTGTCTATTTATTTATTTACTTATTTTGAAGATAGGTCTCACTATGTAGCTCTGGCTGGTCTGGAACTCATCATGTAGACCAAGCTGGCCTCGAACTTACAGAGATGCCCCTGCCTCTAGCTCCAAAGGGCTGGGGATTTAAGGTGTTTGCTTCCTCTCCCAGCCCAACTCAACTCAGAATATTCCTAACACAGCAAGGACACACACATGCCTTCAGCAAAGTCTGGCTCAAGGTCACACAGCCCCCCTCTGACATCTTCACTTTGTGCATTAGTATCTATCACGTGATCATGCTGGGGCCTTAGTTCACAGGCTGTTGCCCACATTCATTGGCCGAGCATCGGCTATCTGGAAGGGATGCTTGGGAGGCTGAGCCAACTCTCTCATATGGTTTACAGGCCAGCCTTATTATGAAACCCCAAGGCCTTCCAGAGAAATTCCTTATTATTTATTTATTTATTTATTTATTTATTTATTTATTTATTTATTTATTTATTTATTTATTTATTTATTGACACAAGCTCTCATGTAGTCCAGGATAGCCACAATTCATTATGTAGTAGAGAATGACCTTGAACTTCTAATCCTTCTGCTTCTGCCTCCCCAGTGCTGAGATGACAGACAGGCATGTGTCACCATTCCAGGGCTAGGGATTGCACTCAAAGCCTCATGCATCCCAGGTGAGCACCCTACCAGCTGAGCTACATCCACAGCCCAATTCCTAACTTTTTTTTGCCAAGTGAAACCATCTATTTGTGGCTTAATCCGTCTGAGTGAATCAAGTTCTAGAACCATAAGCTGCTGGCTAACACAGTCTCTCAGGGTGGTACAGTTGCAGGCATTTGTTAAAGGCAACACAGGGTCTCAGAAGGGATGCCCTGGACATGCAGCTGGTTCCCTTCATCTCAAAGGAGAAAAGCATATGGACATTTTCAAGTTACATGCTTTTTCTTTTCAAGTTTGCCTCCTGGGTGAATATTATGAAGATTATTACTAAGGTAGTCTAAACAATTTTAATTACATTTATTTGTGTGTGTGTGTGTGTGTGTGTGTGTGTGTGTGTGTGTGTGTGTGTACTTAAGTGTACATGGGGGCCAGAGGATAATTTTCAGGAGTCATTTATCTCCCTTTCTCTGGTCATTAGGCTTGTACCATCCCATTCTAACCTGGAATGTCTTTTAGCTCCAGGACCAAGTGAAAATTCAGATAAAAATTCATATATTATGAATGGATAAAATCAACAAATTATTATTATTATTTGAAACACAATCTCTGAAGCTCTGGCTGGCCTCTAACTCACAGGGATCCTTCTATCTCTGCCTTTCAAGTTGTGGGATTAAAAACATGTACCACCATGCCTAGCTAACAAATTATTTTGAAATCAAGAAACAGTTGTAACAGAAGAAATGTCAGTGCCAGGAAGCATCAATTCATTAAGACAAAGGTGCATTTTGGAGATAAGAAACAGGGACAGACTGCCAGTGGACTTCACCGCTAGGAGAAGCATCTCTCTTAGACAAGGCTTCCACTAGAAGACAAATGTCCCCTGTGATACACGGCTCCCAGCAGCCTAGAAGAACAGGGAGGGGACTCAGGGAGCTGGAGCTGTTCCTGTAGGCTCAAGGCCACCCATCGACTCCAGGGCCCCAGATCACCCAGCCCCACCCCCATTCAGGTAGGCGCTCTTAGGCATGAGCAAATAGAATGAAACCCAGAAGAGACATTCTGTGTTTATTTAAAATTAACGGCTGTTCTCCCGCCTCCCCCCGCCCCTTTCTGTCCGTCTTCTGTTTCAGAAAAAGCCTTTGTCTTTGGATTAGCCCAGCTGAAGTTATTTTTCTTACCATCTGTATGGGGAATTTCCCTCACTTTTTCAACAAGAAAATAGCTCTTGGGCCAAAGGAACCGTGAAAATGTTTAGTCTCCAGAAAGGCGTGCAGAGTTGGCAGAGGCAGCCCTGTGGCTCAACTTTACACAGGAAACATTCTCTCCTGCTTTTCCCTGTTACACTAGCACTCGGTGTATGACCCCATAATTCATGACAAATGTTCTTTGGGATGCTAGGAGACACTTATTGGGGTGGGATGCTGCAGAGAATGTCATGTAGTTATCCCAGCGGGTGATGTGGAGCCAGTGAGTGGACGCTGAGCTTGGAGCCTGGGGCCTGCAGCTTGGTTCATTTTTCTTGCTGGCTGATGGAGGTCAGTCATTTGCATTCTTTCTTTCTTCATTTGCCTCAGTTTCCCTAGTTGTCAAGAGAGTGTATCAAACTAGATAACCTCCTTTCTAGGTTAAAAATTCTTTCCATCACATTTTATCTATTTACTTTGTGTACATGTATGTATCATGTGTGTATGCCACAGTGTGTGTGTATGTGTGTGTGTGGAGATCAGAGGAAAACTTGCAGGACTTGGCTCTCTCCTATCACATGGCTTTCAGGATTTAACTCAGGTGTTCAGGTTTGTTAGCAAAAGCTTTTATCTGTCGAGCCATCTTGTCCGCCCCTCCGTTCTAGTTTAATGATTTACTTGTTACCCTGAAATGAAGGGCGAGCTTATTGCTTTAGTTAACTTTGCTTTTTCTTTCTTTCTTATTTTTTTTCCTTGGTTTTTAGAGACAGGGTGTCTCTGTGTAGCCCTGGGCTGTCCTGGAATTCACTTTGTAGACCAGGCTGGCCTCTAAGTCACGGAGATCTCCCTGCCTCTGCCTCCGAAGTGCTGGAACTAAAGCAGTGTTTCTCGACCTTCCTAATGCTGTGACCCTTCAGTACAGTTCCTCATGTGGTGACCCCACAACCAAAAAACTATTTTCGTTGCTACTTCAGAGCTGTAATTTTGCTACTGTTATGAATCATAGCGTAAACATCCAACATGCATTCAAGGGGTCACGACCCATTTGAGAACCTCTGTGTTAAAGGCATGTGCCACCACCGCCTGGCTTGTGGATGTTTCTCACTGCTGTGACAAGGGACTGGGGGAAGTCACTTCAGGAAAGAAGGGCTTGTTTTGTTTTACAGGTCGGGGTGTACTAACTCCATGGCTGGGAAGGCATGGCAGCGTGCCAGTGAGGCGGCTGAACCAGAAGCAGTGAGTAGTGTGTGGTGAGGAAGGAGAGAGAGAATGATTTCTCTTTTATGGACTTTGGGGTTCCAGCCCAATGGGGTTTTGCCACCCACAGTTCGAATGGGTCTTCCCATATCATTTAACCCAGAAACTCCCTCATAGATATGCTCAGAGGTCTGTCTCCTAGAATATTCTAGATACTGTGGAGTTGATGATCACTATTAGCCATCACACTCATAATAAAAGTATTATATATATATATATACATATATATATAAAATAAAACATGAAATGAGTGAGGAAGGCCAGTCTGTATTTTTGGGGGGAGAGTTAGGGGATAGGGTTAATTTTAGTGGGTGTTGGGGATTGAACTCGGTCTTGTGTATGCCATTAACACTCTTTACCACTGAGCTACTGCTCCAGTCAAGGGTTGGTTTTTGAAGCGCATTCATATTAGGGAACCGAAGCAGTCAGGTCAATGGCTATCGTGAGATATTTGGTGGGAAGTTAGCAGTGATGACCTAAGAAGGCTGTCAGTGACCTGACCCAGGAGGACAGTGACTGATGCTATCTATCAGTCAGGGCAGACCAGGAAGCTAGGTGAATCGTCCAAAAGCCAAGGTCAAAATAAAACACAGTGAGGGCCTGAGCAGTGCACACACAGCAGCTAAAATAGCAGCTGGGTCCCCTCCTGCCCCAGCCAGGGAGCCCTTCATGACTTCCTGCTGAGTGAGGTGCTGAAGATTAGGCTCCATACCCCAGCATCCTACTGTTTGCTGGCCCAGGAAGAATCCTAGAGAGGGGAGTAATGGGGACCAGAGTAAGGGTGAATCTGCCTAATCTTAGGTTGGACAGCTACAGCAAAGTCCTGTAGACTCACGGCTTAAAACATCAGAAGTTTCTTCTCACTAGTCTGGAAGCTGAAGTCCGAGATCAGGGTACCTCCATGCAAGGGTGGTCAGGGTGCTTCCATGCAAGGGCTCATGCAGGGTGCCTCCACGCAAGGGTTCATGCATGGTGCCTCCATGCAAGGGCTCATGCAGGGTGCCTCCACGCAAGGGTTCATGCAGGGTGCTTCCATGCAAGGATTCATGCAGGGTGCTTCCATGCAAGAGTGGTCAGGGTGCCTCCATGCAAGGGTTCATGCAGGGTGCCTCCATGCAAGGGCTCATGCAGGGTGCCTCCATGCAAGGGTTCATGCAGGTTGCAGACTACTGACTTTTGGTTGTACCTTCTGAAGGCAGAAGGAGTGGGGCATGACAGGTTCTGCCTTTAATCCCAGAACTCAAGAGGCTGAGGCAAGAGGACTGCAGAGAATTTGAGGCTAGTCTGGGTTACGTGGTTCATTCTAGGTTAGCCTGAGTGGTAGTGCAAGAGACCCTGTCTAAGAAAAAAAAAAGCATTAAAATAAGAGAAGTGCTAAAAGAGCTAGCTAACGCTGCTACTTTCTTGGGGTACCAGCCCCACTCACAAGGACTCTGCTTTCCTCGTTTAGTTACTTCTGGGAAGCCCATATTCAAATCCCACGGCCCTAGAGAGTTCACATCTGAATTTTGGCTAACCACAAACGTTTCAGTTATTACATCAGCTAATGTTTTCATGATACAATATTTGACTAAAATGTGCAGAACAATCTGCTGAAATTAAAAAGTAAAATATGAATTATATTAAAGACATATAAATTTTGAGTTTTTAGTATATATTAATTGGATAAAATAATATTCTCATAATAACATTTCATACATAAATGTAATGTCCTTTGGTAATCTTTACCCTTCAGCTCATTGCTCTCATGTTTTCATATGGCAATATTTATATGACTAAATATGTAAAGCAATCTATTGAAACTTAAAGATCTAATGTAAATTATATCAAACTTTGAAAATTAGCTTAGATTAAAAACTATTTAATTTTTTGAAAATATAATTAAATATTTAAAATAGTATTATGAGATTAAAAACTAGCTTTGAGGTCTGCTATGCCAATATAAAGAATTAGTATTTAGACTAGAGAGCTAGCTCAGAGGTTAAGAGCACTTGTTGCTCTTACAGAGGATTTGGCTTCTATTCTCACCACCCATACGGTAGCTTACAACCATCCATAACTCCAATTTCAGGGGATCCGATGCTCTCTTCTGACCTCTGAGAGCACCAGGCATGCACATGGTGCACATACTTACATGCAAGCAAAACACACATAAAATAAAATGAATAAAGCTAGTAAAAATACAAACAATAATTAGTACAATTTATCCTATGTGTCATGAATAGACCTATGAATACAAAACCTGTAAATATTATGACTTTTTTTTTTTTCGAGACAAGGTTTCTCTGTGTAGCTAGCCATGGCTGTCCTGGAACTGGCTTTGTAGACCAGGCTGGCCTCAGACTCACAGAGATTCACTTACCTTTGCCTCCCAACTGCTGGGGTTAAAGGTGTGCACTTATTTTATATTGCAGGCTATTTCCCAGCCACCATGTGTAACTATTGTGACTACTACCTCAATTTTGAGTACCTCCAGAATTACTTTTCAGAAGACAGAGAGAAACAAGAAACAGAGTCGCTACTAGTAGGGAATGGCACTCTACTTTGTAGGTAGGGAAGACTAGATAAGCTGATTAACTGGCTTTTATTCTTATTTAACTATAGCCTCTCTTTGCTCAAATCTCTTTCTATAGATTCACTTGGAATTTTTAATTATGTATGTGGGGTATGTGGGAGGTGAGTGCTGCTACTCCTGGAGACCAGAAGAAGAGGCTGCACTTCTGGAGCTGGAGTCACAGACGGTTGTCAGTCACCCACTGTGCATGCTGGCCACTGAACCCCAGTCCTCTGGAAGTGCAGTACAAGCTCTTGACTGTTAAACCGTCTCTTCAAATGTTATCCGGCTTGTAAAGGGGAGTCCATCTGTAACACAGCAACATCACAAATCACAAACCTCTGGGGCATTTGGACGCATTTCTTTTTGATCCATAGACACAGGACAAGAGATGTGGAGAAGTGTTTCCCTGGGGCCTGACTGCGGTTACTCACAAGGGTGGGTGTTTAACAGGACCAGATGCACAGCCTTAGTGCGGTGTTCTCGTCCTGAGAGGAGGGGGGGGCTCTCCTGATCTCTAACACCTTTATTTATTCTGTGTCTGTGATGTATGAGTCTGTGAAAGCACAGGTTCAGAGAAAGGGCCCCTTTGCTGGAGCTCGACCAGACGAGGGGTGACTCATCCAGGAGACACTAAAGATTACACACCCAAAACAGAAAAGGAGTCGAGTCACAGATAACGAGTCTAGTCATTGGAGTGTCTCTCTGTGAAGCTGTCTCTAATCCTTCCTCCTTTATTGACAGAATTAATCATCATTCGCTGGTGCACTCCTACACACACACACACACACACACACACACACACACACATTTTAATTGTATTTGTGCACATGTGTGTGTGTGTGTCTGCTTGTCTGTAAGTGCACCGTATGCGTACAGGTGTCTGTGGACATCAGATCCCCTGGAACTAGAGTTGCAGGCAGTTGTGAGTCATTCAGCCTGGGCACTGGGAATCAACGCAGGCCTCTGCAGGAGCAGCAGGCACTCTCTACCTCTGAGACATTTCTCCAGGACCCATCTACTTTTATTATTACCAACCGCACTACGGGGCTGAGCAGACGGCTCAGTGGGTAAAGAGCCCTTGTTCTTGTCGAGGACCTAGATTCAGTTCCTAACACCCGATGGTGGCTCACGACCATGTGCGACTCCATTTCCAGGGGATCTAATGCCCTCTTCTGACCTCTGAGGGCACCAGGAATGCAGGTGGTATACATAAATATGCGCAGCAAAGCACCCACACACATGAAAATGAATAAAATTAATACTAAAAATATTCTCTATATCAAAATGGGTTAATCTAATTCTTTAGAGTAGATTCTCTAGTGAGGTGGTGTCTTCCTTCCACCTCCAGCATTTAGTTCAACCGCTGACATCTCGTAGATGTTAGGTAAATGGGTAGAAGCAGCTGGATAGTGTTAAGGGAATGGTTCCATTTTTATTTTATTCTTTGAACTCTATTATTTATTTTTGTCTCTCTCTCTCTCTCTGTGTGTGTGTGTATTGTCTGTGTGTGGAGGTCAGAGGACAACTTGGGAAAGTCTTAGGTTCTCTTTTCCTACCATGTGGGTCCTGGGGATTGAACTCAGGTCGTCAGGTTTGGCAGCAGGCACCTTTACCCACTCAGCCATTTTGCTGGCTCTGTTTATGAATTTGTGTAGTTTTGAGAACTGAACCTAGGGTCTCTTGTAGGCTAGTCAAGCTTTTCCCCACTGAACATTAACCCTATTTTCACTTTTGTTTAGAGACAGGGTCTCACTAAGTGTCTCAGGCTATCTTTGAACGTGTGACCCTTTTGAGGAGCTGGGACTCCCAGGCTTGCATCACTGGGCCAGGTAGACACCCGAGTTTAAATCCTTATTCTTATTCCTTCCCAGTTCGGTGGTTAGATGTTTCTTTCCTTTCGAAGTTTTTGAGGCAGGGTCTCACTGTGCTGTCCAGGCTGGCTTTGATGTATTGATCCTCCTACTTTCTCCAGCTCCTAGGATGACAGGCATGTTCTACAACACGTGTGACTTGGAAAGTCTCTAAATACTTCCTAAAAAGTCTTTTTAAGTTCTTCTTATCGTGTGCATGTGTGTTGTATGGGCATGTGTGTGAGCCACACAGCGAGCCTGTGGAGGCTGGAGGACTTGATGGGATTGGTTCTCTTGTGTTGTCATCAGGCCTGTGTGAGGAGCACTTTGATCTGAACCATCTCCCGGGCCCCAGCACATTTTTCATCCCTCCAAGCCACCATTCACTCACCGGGAAACCAGTGCTCTCTCCCTCCTATGGTTTACTTACACAATGTTAAGCACAATGTCGGCTGTTGCTGCCTTTCTATCGCTCAGTACCCGGTAGATATCTAAACCCAGCCTTTCCTGTCCTGCCTCACAGTGTTGACACTGGATAAACCAGGCGGTAGATACTGGGGCACTTGCAAGGACATTGCAAGGAGGCACTATTGTTAGGTCAATTGCTAAACTTGAAAGGGACACTGGATGTGTGTGTGTGTGGAAGGTTTGCAGGCTTCTGAGCTGACTGGGAGGAAGGGAGGGAGGGAGGGAGGATTAAGGAACCCTGTGAAGCTAAAAGAGTCTTGGAACAAATGAAATGTAGACCTTGCTCCTCCTGGAAGGTGACGCTCTCTGGCAACTATTTCCCACACTAAAGGGGTGGCTGTAACTGCTGTGCGCTGAAGCAGCTCCTCCCATCAAACGCTGAGCAGAGAAAGAAGCCCTGTAACCTGAGACCTGGCTCCAGGGGCCTGCAATGTCTGTGGAGACAGCACCAGACTTCAGTACCACAGACAAGCTGGGGCTGTGCTTGGTGTCTTAGGCCTGGGCTCTGCCTTCTTGACCTGGGAAGACATTTGGGCTGTGGTAGGCTGGTGTGTCTCTATCTGTCAACTGCCTTTCTTAGTCACTTGCCCTAGCCCTGAGAGGTAACCCAGCTTTTCACTGTCCTTCCCCCCCCCCCATCTGTGGCATTCTGGGTGTTGGTGGCCAGGGCCTGCAGCAGAGTCCTGTGCTGTCAGTATAACAGTATTTTGCAAACTCGGATTCATTCCCGGGCATCCTGCTAGGTGCAGAACACAGAAAAAGCACAAGAAGGCATTTTTGCTAAAGACAGCATTCACTTTCCCAACTGGGAAAGATACAAACTGCTCTCCAGCTGCTGGTATAAGAAGTTAGGGCTGGTGAAACGGCTCGATAGTAAAGGTGCTTGGTGTGCAAGCCTTGGGTCCCCGGAACCCATGTAAAGTCTGGTGTGACCCTATTTACATGTCCACCCCTCTCCTCAGAACCCACGTAAAGGTGGAAGGGGAAAACAACCCACAAACTTGTTCTCTGACTTCCATATATGCACTATGACACATGTGCAGCTCCATTGAGCGCGCGCGCGCGCGCGCGCACGCACACACACACACACACACACACACACACACACACACACACACGCCCAATAATAAAATTTAAAACTAAGAAACAGTGTGTCAGGTATAGTTGTGCCTTTAATCCCAGCACTCAGGAAGCAGAGCCAGGTGGATCCCTGTGAGTTCGAGGCCAGCCTGGGATACATAGAGAAAAAAAAAATATCATAAAGGTTTAGCTTCCTGTCTGGGGTGAGGAAAAAAAAAAAAAGAAAAGAAAAGGAAAGAAATGTGGATTTACAGACAGCAAAATACAAAAACATAGAAAAACATAAGGTCATGGAGATCCTAAGGCAGAACACCAACTGATTTCCAAGTTTATTATTTGATTTGGGTCCCATGTGAGACCCTGTCTCAAAAAACAAACAAACAAACAAACAAAAAACAAAAAAGAAAGAGGGAGAGGAAATGTGATAAGTATCATACTAGTGTTTTGTTTGCTTTTGTTTTGTTTTTGGACAGGCTCTCAGATACTCCAGGCTGGCCTCGAACTTGCTATGTAGCTGAGGATGACCTTGAACTTTTTGTTTGTTTGTTTGTCGACGGGGTCTCACTGTGCAGCTCTGTCTGGCCTGGAACTTGCTATGTAGTAGATCAGGCTGGCCCTGGGACTCCAAGAGATCCACCTGTCCCTTTCTTTCACGTGCTGGGACTAAAGGCCTATGACACCATTCCTGGCTGACCTTGAACTTCTGATTTTTCTGCCCATACTGGAATTACAGGAGTGTACTACCACGTCTGCTTTTCTTTGGCGCTGGAGACTGAACTCAGGGCTTCATGCATGCTGGGCAAGCATGACTGAACTATATCCCAGGTCCCCACATCAGTGCTTTGGAAAGAGAAGGAGGAGCCCTGGAGTTGATGGGGTTGATCCTTGCTGATGGCATTCTCTCCTTGTATAGCTCTTTCCCGTGCTGAATCAGGGCTGAAGCATGGGGACAAGAGATGCAGTGAAGGGTAATGTGTGACTGCTACAGCCAGGCCTAGAAGAATTGCAGCTTCTTCTTTGGTCTCCTGGATAAGCAGTTGGGAAAACCAGTTGCCATGGTTTTCCATGCCATCTGGACCCCACAGGCTGCCTCTTGGAGAGGAGCTAACTCACCAACCAGGTGGGTCTACCAGTGAGTTGTGGGGGTGGCTTGTAACACGACAACCACTGGAGATGGGGAAGAAAGGGGGTGTCATGTGAGAAGGCAACTCTTACCGCCTAGAATACAGTCCTCCTTGGGGCTGACACAGTTGTCTAGTCAATGTGGACATTTCCCTGGAACATCCCTGATAGGTACCTAGATTCAGCAAGCCTGGTGCTCCCATGCCTCGTCTTTGTATATGGTTGCTGCTGACAAGAAAGGCTGTATAGCTTGGCCTTCTGAGTCAAGAGCAAGGCAAGGCCAAGGTGGTAGAGTCATAGGCAAGGCAATAGTAGAGTTAAAAGTTATCGTGGCAGGGGGTTCATGGTGGCAGGAGCTTGAGATGGCTAGATGTCATGGTTAGATAACTAACATTCACAGTTAGGAGGCAGAGATGAATGCTCGTGTTCAGCTCATTCCTCCTTTTTATTTAGTTCAGGACTCCAGCCTAGGGAATGGTGCTGCCCACATTTGTGGTAGATCTTCCCTCCTCAAGTAAACCAACTGAGATAATCTCTCATAAGCATGCTCAGAGACCTAGTCTAGATAATCCTTTACAGGTGTGCCTGGAAGCTTGCCTCCCATGGGATTCTAGATCCTATGAAGCTGACAATCAATATTAACCATCAAAGCCACCATCCTTCCTTACAAGTCCTGTTTGAGCAGTTGATTGAAGAGCCAACACCCATCATACAAGGCTTTTAAAAGCATTCCTTAGGTGCCTTTTGGCTAACATGAGTCGTGCGGTAGCATCACACTTGCCTGCACTGTGGCCAAGGTGTTATGGGAAGTTTTCAGCCCCAGTTCTCACCAACTGCTAGAGATTGAGGAAGTGGAATCCACTGGGCCCTTTGTCTCTCTCTTCAGTCTCAGGCAGGATCTCAGACCTCTTTTCAGATGCTAACCCTATATGGCTAGGTTCTCCCTGGCTGCTAAGGTCCTCAAACTCCTTTCCTTGACCCTGCCTCTGCTCCATGTATATTCTTTTTGTCCTTTGAAAACCCTATTCTCTTTGCCTCTGTCCTCTCAGATAAGGGCTGCTTATTTGCATGTATCCCTCTCAGGGTCAGAGGTCAGTTTGAAATCCTGGCTCCCTAGGCCATTCCCAAACTCCTCTTCATCCTGTGAAAGACCCTATTCCCTTAAATTCACACCCTTAGTTCCTTCCCATCCCTGATTCCCTCCTGGACCATCTGGTCAACCCCTTAGTCATTGTCTATCATGGCTCCAGGGTTCCTAGGTATCCTTTCACTCTATCCTGGGCCCTTTATCATCTATGTGGATAGATCTTCCAGATCACAGCCTTGAGCTCCTAACCCAAACCAGCTTCCTTCTAAAACTATTTGTAAACGTCAACATGATATCTGCTCACCTAGGCCCACTTTGTCGCTATCCATCACCATCTGTCTCCCGGTATAGTGCCACCTTTTCCTGCCATAGACTCCTTGGTCCTTCATTGGAATCACCCTCTTCTAAACATCCCCAGCTACCTCTCTTCTTCCCCACAACTCCACTCTTCAATTTACTTGGAACAATGCTTAGCTTAGTACAGGACTCTTTGGTTGGTAGAATGTTCTATTTATTTTTACTTTTTGTCCTCCCCCGCATCCCAGAGTCTCATGTAGTCCAGGCTTGCCTCACAGCCAAAGAATACCCTGAATCTGATTCTCCTACTTCCATCTTCCAAGTACCAGGATTATATATGTGTGTGTGTGTGTGTGTGTGTATATGTATATATATATATTATATGATATATATACAATACATATATATATACCGCCATGCCCGCTCAGTCTATTGTAATGCTGGGGATTGAACACAGAACTTTACGTATGCAGGGCAAGTACTCTAACAACTGGGCTATAGTCTCGGCCTCTTAAGAGCTTTTTGGAATGCATAATTTAATTTTGTTTTGTCAATCACCTCTGACAGAGGCTATGGAATAGGGCAGGTGTACATACTTCATCTAACAGGTGAGGTCCAGTCATAAGGCTCACAGAGGTCCACTGTCTTTCCCAGATTCATCCAAAGCTGAGTCCAGAACTCATACCCACTGGCCTTAGCTCCACCTTGACTTTCTAGAATAGATTGAGATTTGGATACTTGTTCTAAAGGTATGAACAGGGCAGAGCATGCCAGCTGAAGGCCCAGGATTCTCAAGCAGCGTGGGGCCAGGAAAGGCGGCATTCAGAGGGAGAGGACCCTGATGATCTTCACAGACCTACTAGAGGCAGAAAGATCCTATTCAGGATGCCAGCCCTGGCCATGACATGCAAAACCAGATGCTGTAGGTAAGGCGCACCCTCTGAAACAGAACGCTTCAAGCTCCCCAGCCTTCTGCAGATCCCATTTTCTTTCCATACTAGACTCGGGGGCCTGGGAGCCCTGCATCACTCAGCACATCAAAGGCGTCCCCGGGTTTCCCTGCACCACTCTCAGAGGCTTTTAACCAGCCTTTGACAATAAAATCGCTTTTAAATAAAAACCAAGCCTCAATATTGGACAGAAAGGGATTAACAGGATGACATCATGCTATTTTTGTTGGCATTTTCCCAGCACCAATGTGAGGAACCTGGGAGTGGAGGGAGGATACATATTTCTTTTCTTTACAACTGACTTGACATTCTAAATCTAGGTCTGGAAAAGCCAAGGAGTTGGAGGAGGCAGGCAGTGCTGGGGGCACTCCCTCAGCATGGTGCAGACATGTGCCACCTCGGAGGTGGGGGTGCCGGGCATTTGAGGGGAGCCAGACTGAAGCTGGCTCCACTCTCCGACCTCTCTGACAGAGGCAAGGGAAAGGCCCCTTTGGGTGATCAGGCCCCGAGCTTGTGGAAGGGTGACATTCTACTACACCCAGTAGAGGCAAAGCAGCCCAGAGATGCTGGCCTCAGTGCAGGCCTCTGGGTGCTGGCCAGCAGGCCAAGCCAGACGATGCTAATGGCCTTAAGACACCTGGCCCAGTGGGTTCCAAACCGAGGGTTTTGTAAGCTAAGGAACTCTTGCTTTAATTAGGATTCCAAACACTAGGGCTGGGGAAATGACTCCGTTGTAATGTGCTTGCCACGAGGACCTGAGTTCCATTCCTAGAAAACACAGAAAAAAGCCAGGCATCATGCATGGCATACCCTGGGATCCCAAGCAGTAAGAGAGGTAGAGATAGGTAGACCTCTGGGGCTCCCTGACCAGCCAGCCTGGCAAACTTGGCAAGCCCCAGGTGAGACCCTGTCTCAAGAAACAAGGTGAAGGGTGCTTGAGGTTGACATCTGGCCTTCATATGCACTCCCTCCCTGAACTCCACCCTCCCCACAACCCCTGCAAGAGTACCACTATATGCTGAAGTGGTGCTAGGAGACCCAGCCCCTTCTGCCTGGGCTTCTCCTCCTCCTGCCTGTTGCCCATCCAGACATTCGCTCAGCCACCCTCTCCCTGCCAATCCCTGACATGATCACTGGAATACTGGGGTCCATGAGGAGCCATGAAATGGGGAGAAAGTCCTAGTCTCACAAGCCGAAGGCAGTGGTACCTGTGGGTCTTCCTTGTCAGATCTCTGTTGTGTTTATGCTGCTTCTGTGATCTAAGGGTACTAGAAAATTACGAACATAGGAATACATCCTCCCCAAACAGCAGTTAATGTTGGGAGAGACTATCTGTTTGTTTGTTTGTTTACTTAACTTAGGGTCTCAGGTATCCTAGGCTGACTACACCAATCCTTGAACTTCAATCCTCCTGCCTCTACTTCTGAAGTGGCTCACAGGCATGCATCAGAGGCCGGGTTTGTGCAGTGCTGGGATAAACCCCAGATTTCATGCATGTTAAGCAAACGCTCTGCCAGCTGACCCGGTCCCAAGATCATCTTTTCTTAGTAATTTTTTTTTTTCTTCTTTTTTTGAGATCTCATAGCCATGGGGTTTAGGTTCACTTGGTTGCCAGGAATGGGTAGCATCTTTCTCTTTCAAGTCTAATTTCCTTATTTCTCGATGGTTCTGATGATACTCAGTCCTGTTGGGACACAGTCCAAGAATGGAGTCGTCTGAGAATTCTGAGGGCTTGTGAGAAAACTTTAAAGACAGGAGTCTGTGATCTCAGTTTCTTCAAAACACAGAATTGTTCCTGAAATGTGCCTTCGCGCTTCTCCCGGGTAGAGTCCAGAGAAGTGAGTTTCCTCGGCTGTTGTTTCCACATGAACGCTATGGAAAACCATGGTTTGCCACGTGTGGCTTGTCCTTGTGGTTGGACGCTTTACTCAGGTGACTCTTCTTAACCCTCAGAGTATAAACTGTTTGATGCTCTGAAGAAAAGTTGGCTATTGCATGAGACTTTTGTCTGCCTCATTTTTCAGCTCACTCACCCAGGTTCATGCCCACCTCTAGAGCAGTAAACAATACCTTCCAGAGTGTTACTATGGAAGCTACCAACACACAGCAGGGCAGCTTGAGGGAGAGGGAAGAGCTTCTGTTTGCCCTTCTGTGTCCTGTGGGGAAGGAAGGAGGTTGGGCCTGGCTTCCTCCCTGCTGGCCTCCTGGATACACTGCCTTCCACACACAACTTCCTCTGTCTCCCAGCTCAAATCCCTCTATCCCAGGGTGGTCATGTCTATTTTTCCATATCTACCCTGGAGTTTGCACTTGCTTGCTTGGTTTCATTAGTTTTTCCCTTGCCTTTGAAAATCGCCCTTTATTTTACTCCATTCACAGGGTTTGAGTATTAACTTGCTCCCTACTAGGACCTGACTGACAGGCTTACTACAATGCCTGGCCTGTGGTTGGCGCTCAGTAAATGGAGACAGTTGTGGCTGAGAAGGAATCTCTGCCCTGTTCAATAAATACCTGGCCGTATGATTCAACAGGACTCACAGAGTCAAAAGATACAGAGTTCAGTATACTAACCCAACATAAAAATTGTATTATTCACATTTATTTATTTTTATTTTTGATGTTGTGCCTTCTGTATGGTAGCCAGCAAGGTCTCTTGGGATTGAGGACTGGGGAGATGGCTCAGGGCTTTAGAGCATGTGTTGCTCTTGCAGAGGACTTGGGCTCAATTCCCAGCACCCCCATGGTGGCTCACAACCATCCCTAACTCCAGTTCCAGGGGATCTGACACCCTTTTCTGACCCCTCCCCTCCACTTCTGATCTCCACCAGTACCAGGCACACACATGGAGCATAGGCATGCATGCAGGCAAAACACTCATGCATATAAAATAGAATAAATAAACCTTAAAATTTTTTTTAAAGATTTGGGGATTAACCTGCTGAAGGTTGCCTGCTGGCTTCCCCGAAGGCATTTCCTATCTCATGCCCACTAACAAGCAAACTCACTAGCCACAGGAGGGCTGGCCAGTGGGGGCTCTCTCTTGGAATTGAGCCAGATGAGGACTAGAAAAAGTGAGTCCTACCTGCTCCCCAAGCAATGCCTTCTGGGAAGACAGAGTTAGTGGCGCGATTGAGATGGGCCCTTCCTCTGGCTCTGACATGGACATGAAGCCATAAGCTGCAGATAAGGCTGCTTCTCTCTGGGACTCAGTGCTCCTCTCTGAATCGAGATGGTCAATGTCTTTGTTTCCTAGACTTCTGGAACAAGTTATTGCCAACTAGGGGGAGAGGCAGGGCTTCCTTCACTCACGGCAGGCCAGGAGGCCAAAGTCTAGCAAACACACCCCCACCCCCAACCTGAGCCAGGCTTCTCGGCTTGGTCCGCTTTCCTCTGATGGCTACCTCCACCTTCTCCGCCTTTCTTTGCCGGCTGACTCTGAATTGCCCTTGCTGGTCTTTTCCTCTCTCCCTATACTCCACACCTCCACAGTGGGTCAAACATCCTAAGGTCCATTCCAGCCACCTCCCTTCCTTACCAGCCTCATTCTTGTAACCTTGGTAGGAGCCAAGATATTCTTTAAGAGATATTTGTGCTCCTCCCCTGGGCTATCAGACTATTGAAATAATGGTCCCCAGGGATATGGAGCTTCCCCCAAAATCTCACACTGGAAGAAGGGAAGTCTAAGCCTGTGCCAGCCACAGGAAGACTATCTCTTGAAGGAGACGTCACACAGTCCTGATGTGATACAACTCGTTAGACCATCTTGGAGGAGAGACTGGAGCCAAGACAGTGATGGGTCATGATGTGCTCCGCCACACCCTGACCAGGATTGCTTACTTCTTATCTTCCATTTAAACTCAAATCTCACATTACAACCCCAAAGAGGGGCCAGTGAGATGGCTCAGCATGCAAAGGAGCTGCTCCCAAGCCTGGTGACCTGAGTTTGATCCCTGAGCCCCACATGGTGGAAGGCGAGAACCAACTCTGACACCACACATACGCTATGGTGCACCCTCTCCCCAAACAAATCAATCAATAAATGTAATTAAAAAAAAAAAAAGACCTAAAGATGGACTTGGTCAGAGTGTCACCAGACCTGTTTGTTCTTCTTTCCAGTGTGGCCACATTGAGTAATGTTTTCCCTGCTTTTCACCATTGTGTTTTTAATTGGCTTATTGAGGACAGGTGGCCAATCCTGGTTTATTAGGGCTGTCAAGCCACAGGCTATGACCCTAATTCTGGGAACAGATCCAATCTACTATGGGTGCTATGGGGAGATTATACTTATAATTCTAAGAAGATAATTCCTGAGATAATGACTTGAAGACAGAAAAGGTTTTCTTGCTTTCCTAATGCCATTTACAACAGCAAACGTTTTGGCAGCAATCTCGGATTCCAGTTGGTTTCATAAGTCTTGGTGGCTCTTGCCTTAGGGAATGTAATACAGCTGTTAAAATGATGATGACCTCTCCGTGAAGTTAGGGAAAAGAAACAGGGCACCCATAAATGAATATAAATATATAGGATAATCAATATTACTGAAATAAAAAATTCACAGAGATCTGTCAGCTGGCTGAGATTGTGGCTCAGTGTGTAGACCGCTGGCCTAGCATGATGAAGTCCTGGGTTTGATCCCCAGAATCACATAAACTGAGTGTGTTGGTGCACCTGTAATCCTAACACTCCAGAGGTGGAGACAGGCAGATTGGGAGTTCAAGACCAGCTTTGCGTATGTGTTGAGTTTGAGCCAGCCTGAGCTAAAAGACTTTGTCTTAAAACAAATAAACTTCCAAGTGCTATTGCTTGTTTTGGGGGATATTTGTACCCTGTGTGTGAAGATGTATTGCTGTGATTGGTGTAATAAAGAGCTGAATGGTCAATAGCTGGGCAGGAGGGGATAGGTGGAATTTCTGGGGAGAGAGAGGAAGAGGAGGAGGAATTGAGGTAGGAGGATTATACCAGTGAGATGCCAGGGAGATACTAAAGAGGGGGGACATACAGTACAGAGTAGAGGTAACAGCCATGTGGAAGACTGTAGATTAATAAACACAGGTTAATTTAAGTTATAAGAACTAGTGGGACAAGCTTAAGCTAAGGACAAGCTTTCATAATTAATAAGAAGTTTCTGTGTCACCAGGCGGTGGTGGTGCATGCCTTTAATCCCAGCACTCGGGAGGCAGAGCCAGGCAGATCTTTGTGAATTTGAGGCCAGCCTGGTCTACAGAGCGAGATCCAGGACAGGCTCCAAAGCTACACAGAGAAACCCTGTCTCAAAAAAAAAAAAAAAAAGGAAGAAGGAGGAGGAGGAGGAGGAGGAGGAGGAGGAGGAGGAGGAGGAGGAGAAGGAGCAGGAGGAGGAGAAGGAGAAGGAGGAGAAGGAGAAGAAGAAGAAGAAGAAGAAGAAGAAGAAGAAGAAGAAGAAGAAGAAGAAGAAGAAGAAGAAGAAGAAGAAGTGTCTGTGTCATTATTTGAGGGCTCGTGGTCCCAACGAGAAAGTACTGTTAGTTTGCTAGTGAAGGATTTGGGTAAGTGGAGCTATGGATGATTTCTATCTCCTCCTTCTTTTAAAGTTTGAAATGTCAGCTTGAGCCTAGAGAGATGGCTCAGCAGTTAAGAGCACTTGTGGCTCCTGCGGAGAACCCAGGATTGACTTCTGTCACCCACATGGTAGTTCATATCACCCATAACTCCAGTTCCAGGGGCTCCAATGCTCTCTTCTAACCTCCGAGAGACCAGGCATGCACATGGTACACATACATCCATGCAGGCAAAACACTCATACACATAAAATAAATATTAAAATATGTTTAAAAATGTAAGCATAGGGCTAGGAGAGGAAGTCATTGGCAAGATACTTATGTCCCTATAATCCCCTTTCTGAGTGAGGATTTGCAATGATGGCCCCAATTTATTGGATTGGAATCAAAGTCTCAAAAAATAGGTGTGTGTGTGTGTGTGTGTGTGTGTGTGTGTGTGTGTGTGTGTGTGTGAATGCAGGGCACAGGCTCACACATCTATGTATGTGCATGTAAGAGACAGTGCCTACTGAACAAGAGGGAAGATAGGCAGAGTCCCTAGCAAAGAGAGACTCAAGAAACACACATCCAAACAGCCCATAAAGGTTCTGGGCACAGTCTGCGGCTTCTGCCTTGGGACAGCTTGAGGACACATTGTCCTCTAAGAGAAATGCCCCAGCTGATATCTCAAATTACTGCCCAGAGCCTGGGGAGAGAGTAGAGAGACATCCCAAGGGTGGGGAGCCTCCTCCTGGCTGCCTACAGCTCCTGGGGTGACATGAGCTAATGAGAATAGAATCCCCATAATGACAAAGGAGCTGGTTATTTACTGAGCCCACAATGCCCTTTTGCAAACAAGGATTTGTTCGGTAAACTTCACCTTACTTAATGCTCACACCCTCCCTAGAGAAAAGGGCTCTAGTCTCCATTCTGCAGAGGAGGGAGTAGATCCATAGGGGTTATACAGCTGGCCAGGCCACCCAGTTGGGATTCACGTTCTGGTTTGGTGGATTCCCACATCTTCCCTCCATGTCCGTGAATCTGGAGCAGCTGTCTATAGAGGGCCACCGATGATGATTGCTCCTCCTTTACTTTGCCTGTTCTGTTAAAGCACGGGGCCCTTAGAAGTGTGAGTGAGTGTGTGTGTGTGTGTGTGTGTGTGTGTGTGTGT
Organism: Peromyscus eremicus; assembly: GCF_949786415.1. Classification (NCBI taxonomy): domain Eukaryota; kingdom Metazoa; phylum Chordata; class Mammalia; order Rodentia; family Cricetidae; genus Peromyscus; species Peromyscus eremicus. The sequence goes on from NC_081422.1 coordinate 61,673,945, forward strand.
TTATACACATCACAACTGCTGCCTACACTGCTTCAAGTCAAGTTCATCTCGGTCTTCTTTGGGTTGACCCGCATGCCCAGCCAGGGAGACAGAGCTTCTGAACTGCCTGTGTACACATGACCACATGGAACAGGCAGTGTCATAATCTTGGGGCCTCTGTGTGTCAGGGTGCTCACCAGTGAGGAGGGCACATGTAGAGGCCAGAGGATGATGTCAAGCGTCTTCTACGGCCCTCTATTTTTAGAAGCAGGGGCTCTCACTGAACCTGGAGCTCATCATTCCCGCTAGACTGGCAAGTCCCTAGGAGCTGCCTGTCCCCTCCCCTTAGTGCTGAGGTTACAGATGTGTGCCACCATGCCACCATTTTTACATGGGTGCTGGCGATCCAAACTCGGGTTCTTACGCTTCCTTGGCAAGCACTTTACCTACTGAGCCATGTCTCTAGTCCCTAAATTGTCATGTTGGTCCCTTCCTATTAATAGGAAAACATATGGTTAGCAACCCCCTCCCCCATCTCCTTTATCAGCTTTCAGCCCAGAGCACATACCTGTGGTTAAATTATTAACCCCTGCAACAGTCTAGAAATGATGACAGCTGAAATCCCCAAGCAGAACACACACACACTCCTTCACACCAAAACAATTTGCTTGAAAATGCTGACTTAATACTATCAGCCTAATTGCTAGGTGGAAGTGATGATGGTGAGGGCAATAACAGCAAAATTGCTCTCAAATTATTCCAAGAGACATTGCAACATCAGCTACCCTGCTCATTCCCCAAGAAGGAGGTTGTGTTTGAAGGTTCAGTTCACACCAGGCAAGTGGCTCCCCGGGAAGATGAATGATAGCCTAATGAGGTTTTACCTTTCCCCGAGTGAAATCTTACTCCTTCCTTTAAAAGCAGGTAAATGCCAAATATCTAGGCAGGATTTGGGCCCAGCTTCCAAATGTACAGACTTCCAGGAACACAGAACCTACTGGAAGCCTTGGGCTGTGATTTGAAGTGGCCTCTTGGTGACATTGATTTTTGCTGTGGTTTCAGGAGTGGTGAGCAATATACGGTAGGAATGTGGCTCTTGGCTCTCTCTGGAACACAAATAGAGGCAGCTTTTGTAGAACCAGAAATCCAGGATGGAATCTTCCCTCCAGCCACAGCAGGCTGGCCTGCCTACATAGCTCCAGCCAATTAAAGATGTGGGATGGGGATGCAGGCCCCGAAGGTCTCTCCACAAAGACTGAACACTGCTAGGCCCCACTGTAAAGACGGGGCTAGGAGACAGGCCTTCTCCCTAGGTTTTGTGGCTACTCAAGGCATTTGTCTGAACCAAGAACTGCCTGGGTTCAGACAGTGGAAAGTGGGCTGGGGGCTGGGAAGATGGCCCAGTCAGTCCAGTACTGGTTGTGCTAGTATGAGGAGCTAAGCTCGGTTCCCAGAACCCACATAAAGAACTGAACGGTGGTACAGACATAATCTCAGTGCTGGGGAGACAAGACAGGAGGATTCCAGGGTTCCCTGGACAGCCAGCCTAGCCTAATCTGTGAGCCCCAGGTTCCAGTGAGAGCCTAGTCTCAAAACACAAGATGGGCTGGGCGGTGGTGACACATGCCTTTCATCGCAGCCCTCGGGAGGTAGACAGGCAGGTGGAACTCACAGGCAGGTGAGTTCGAGGCCAGTCTGGTCTACAGAGTGAGTTCCAGGACAGCCAGAGCTACACAGAGAAACCCTGTCTTGAAGAAAAAAACAAAACAAAACAAAACAAAACAAAACCAAGATGTACAGCAGTTCCTGAGGAACAAACCCAGAGGTTGACTTCTGTTCTACACACACACACACACACACACACACACACACACACACACACACACATACACACACACACACACACACACACACACAGAACTCTCTAAAAGAAAGATGCTTTAAGTCCTTTGTGAGCCAAAGGATTAGAGGCAGGAGCTGGATTGGGTGAGTGGGTCCAGGTGCAGGGAGGAGGAGGAGCATCCCAGCCAGAGGCAGCCACAGGGGCAGATGCATGGAAGGACAGAAGGTATTTGAAACGCAGTGTGGTCCAGCATGCCCCAAACACATCTCCCACTGGCCTAGTTTTAAGGATTCACCTCTGCTGTTTCAGAACCACCCTGCTGGGATGTCCCCGTGTCATGGCATTTTTGTGGGAAAGTCATCACGTTTATGCATTTGTTCTTCACTGTTTTACTAGAGGATATTTTATTATCCTTGAGTTATAGTTTGTAATTTATGGCTATTCTTTTTATTCTTACAAGTGTATTTACAAGCTTTCTTAACATGTAGGCTGGTGTGGGGATACTTTACTTACTGACAGTTTTACTGCACTGAGGTCAGAGAACATGTCATGGATGCTGTTGGTTCCTTAGTGTTCTTCGGTGTTTCCTTGGTGACTCTGGGTACACGGTTAACTCCTGTAAGTATGTACTTGAAAGGCTGCTTATTCAATAGGCAAGTTATGGAATTAGCTTAGGTGTCCACAGGCAGAGGAATGGATAAAGAAAATGTTGCATGTATCTACAATGGAGTTTTATTCAGCCATAAAGAATGAAGTCATGCCAGGTGCAGTAAAATGGATGACACTGGAGATCACGATAAGCAAAACAAGCCAGGACAGCAGATACCACGATGTCACTCAGAAGGAGAAAGTACATTTTTAAAAAAGCCATGAGAAGAAAGGGATTTGGAAAAAAGAAAGAGATTGCTAGAGAGAAGAGGAGGGGAAAGAGAGGGTGAGGAAGGGTCAGTTTGATCAAAGTACATGATACACTTGTATGAAAATGTCACAAAGAAATCTTTTGTTTATACAGTGGATGCGTGCTAATAAAACAGAAAACAAAATAGAAAAGCTATTTTTTCTGCTATGGGAACCTCCATAGTGAACTGTGGCTCACATCTTCTACTTGCTTCACTTTTTTTGTTGATATTATTTAAATACTTGCTAAGAGAAGTTACTAAAATTTGATTGTGGATTATCAACAATACCATTTCAAAAATAAATTTTGCAATTTTTTGAGACAATAGCTTCCTCTCTGTATAGCTCCGATTGGCCTTGAACTCATAACAATCCTGCCTCAGCTCTGTGAGCGCTAAAATTACAGGTGTACCACAGCTGGCTAATTTTTCCAGCTTTTGCTTTATAGATTTTGCAGATATGTTGTAAGGTACATATAGCTTCAGGATAGTGATTATTATTAGTAGTAGTAAGTTGTTTATTAATATTATCCATGTTTTGTAGTAAGATTTATTTCAATAATAAATATTGATAAACTATTATTATTATTATTGATAAATTTATTTATTGGTATTGCTAAATCTGTTTCTTTTAGTTAGTATCAACTACTTTATTTTTTCTTAATTAAAGAAGATTCAGTTTTACTTATGTGTGTGTGTGTGTGTGTGTGTGTGTGTGCCATGTGTTTATGGTTGCCTAAGAAGGCTAGAAGAGGATCCCCTCCTGATCCCCTGATCCCCCTGGAGCATGGAGCTGCAAATTGTTGTGAGTTGCCTCCTGTGGATCTTAGGAACCACACTCAGGTCCTCTGCAAGAACAGCAAGAGCTCTTAACTGCTGAGCTATCTCCTGACTCTAATTTTGCTGCAGTTGTTATTTTTAATGTTTGTTTGCTTTTTTTTTTTTTTTTTTTTTTTTTAGATCAGGTTTCACTATGCAGCCTTGACTAGTCTGGGATTCACTATGTAGTAGATCAGGCCAGTCTTGAACTCACAGAGATCTGTCTGCCTCTGCCTCCGGAGTACTGGGATCAAAGATGTGTGTCACTGTGCCGAGCATCACTCCCGATTTCTTTAGCTTAAATCTTTTCCTGTGCTTGATTTTTGATAAGTCTTTTGTGAGTAGATGCTAGCTGGATTCTAGCTATTAGCACAGTGCCTAGCACAAAAGAAGTGTTCAGTAATTATTTGTTTCCAGTTCTTATGCTTAGTTTGGAAATTTCTCCTTTATTTGGTGTGAACGCCTGTGTGTGTGTGTGTGTGTGTGTGTGTGTGTGTGTGTGTGTTTGTGTGTGAGAGTACGTGTAGCAGATTAATGTATTTATATTTGTGATTATTGACATAGTTTATATAACCCCTATAACATTTATTGCTCTTTTTCTTTCAAAATATTTACTATGATGATGATGATGATGGGGGAGGGGTGTGTGCCAGTGTGCACATGGGTCAGAGGAAAACTTCAGGTCATCTGTCCTCTCCTTCCACCTTTATGTGGGTTCTGGGCATCAAAGTCTGCTCTCCAGGTTTGTGTGACAGTGCCTCCACCCTCTGCGACATATTGCCAGCCCGATTCCCATCAGCAGACCTTGTTATATCTCTGTGTGACAAAGCACAGAGATGCAAATGAGTGTGCCTGAGCCTGGGCACAAGCTGTAGGCAGGAGAAAGCCAAGAGCAGGGACGTGGACAGGACTCCCAAAATATCCCCAAATGCAATGTGCCACAGCGGAATGACTTCCGTCAACTTTTTCAAATCACATATCCAAGCTGATCACTTACAATGTTTGGTTATGCGTTCTTTCCCAGAAGATACCTACTCTTAGCTGTAGTCCATTGATAAGAAGGCATAAGGAGCCACAGTCCTGAGCTGGGGAAATAGTTCAGCAGGTAAAAACCAAACACTTTCCTGTGCAAGCATGGGACCTGAGTTCGAAACCCCAGCACCCATGTGAAAAAGCCAGGCATGGCCATATGTGCCTGTAATCCCAGAGCTTTGGTTGGTGGAGGCAGGAGGATTTCTAAGACTTCTTGGCTACAGCCCAGGCACAATGAGAGCGTCTGTCTCAAGGGCACACAGGGAAGATCCATAGGGCAAGACACCTAATATCCCTCTCTGGCCTCCATGCCCACGTGGGCACCTGTGCCTACACATGTGCATCACACACACACACACACACACACACACACACACACACACACACACTTGAGAAGAAGAGTTCTTTGAACCACTTCCACAAACTGCTCCATAAATATTTGGTCTTCCTTCAAACAGGCTCCACTATTGTCCTTGTCTCTCCCCAGATGAGTGAGAGGTAATGCAGTGATCCCTTGTTGGGAACTCGAGACGGAGGCCTCTGGAGCAGTAGTAACTGTCACTACTAGGAACTTTTGCAGAAGCTGATGTCTGAGGAGCGAAGTTACCCACAATCCCACTGGCAGCTTCTACTTCAGTGAACAATGTCCAGTGGAATGATAATCTCATGGTTGGATGTCCTGCAGATGTGCAGGGACACAGGTGGTGGTTTTTTTTTTTTGTTTTGTTTTGTTTTGTTTTGTTTTGTTTTGTTTTGTCTGAAAGGGTATCATTCCTTCCCAGGGTGAAAGGATGAAGGAATGTAAATTCCTAAAATGCTGTGTGGGAACTGCAGCCATTTCCAGGGATCTAGCAGTTGTGTGGCAAGAACACAGCCCATCTGCAGCCTTCAAAGACTTCTTTCAAAGTGGGGACCACTTGGTTCAGAACCACCTTGTTGGAGCATGGGCTGGTTGTGCTTATCAAAGTGCTGTTGAATCAGCAGGCTGGAGAGATGGCTCAATTCTTAAAGTACTTGCTATTGTAAGCAGGAGGACCTGTGTTTGAGATGCAGCACCCACACATATAAAAACAGGGTGTGTTAGTACACATTTGCAATCCCAGCCCTCAGGAGGTAGAGACAGGCAGATGCCCGGAGCTTACTGTCCAGCAAGTCTAGCCTACTCGACAAGCTCCAGGTCCAAATGAGAGACCCCGTCTCAGAAAACAAAGTGGGGCTGGGGAGATGGCTCAGTGGTTGATAGACTCAGAGCTTGGATTCCAAGGTGGGTGTGGCAGCCTGCCTGTAATTCTAGTGTTAGAAGATAGAGACAGGGGATCCCTAGAGCATGTTGGCTAGTGAGAAGAGCTGTATATTCCAGCTCTGGGTTTGCTTGAGAGATATTACCTCGTTGAATAAAGTAGAAGAGTAATGGATGATGATTTCTAACATATACCTCAGCCTCCACATGCACAGGCCCCAATGTGCATACATGAGCACCCACATGTACGCCTGTTCCCCTCACTATACATTTTCAATATGTGGCCCAGGTGAGTTGGAGGCTGAGTGTAAATTGTTCCTGAAGGGTTCTCTGCAGGTGCTGGACACATCCTGAGATGGAGCCAGGTGAAAAGCAGCAGAAATGGCTGTGGACAAGCAGGTAAGTGTCTGCTTTCTCCTTGGCTTGCTGTATAACTCTGTGCAAGTCCTTTGCCTGGGAGCTGTCTGTTAAAGAAGAGACACCCAGAACCTCTCAGTGGAGGAACAGGACCAGAGTGATTCGGGTGTGTATGTCTTTTTGGGGTGCAGAGGTAGAGGGCAGAAATCAATGTCAGGTGTTCAATCACTCTCCACATTAATTTTGAGTCAGGATCTCTCCCAACCTGGAGCTCACTGATTCTGCTAGGCTGGGATTTCAGCTATGTGCTGCCACACCCCGCTTTTGACATGAGTGCTGGAGATCTGAAGTGTGGGACAAACACTTTATCAGGTGAGCCATCTCTCCAGCCTCCAGCTCTAGCTAATTCTTATTGCGTGTTTACTGTGTGCCAGACACGGCTGTGAAGACTTTTACGTAAATGAGCACATTTTTACATCACATCCCCGTGGGACTGTGCTTCGATAGTCTCGGTTTACAGACAGAGGACTGCAGGCAAGGTCGAGGTCACAGCTAGTGAGAAGGGGAAAGGTTGCAAGCTGACACGGGCAGTCCGCAGAATCCTCCTCTACAATGAAGATCCACCCCCTCTCAGTCACAGAAATCCTCCTGGCTTTTGGAAACGCCAGACTCGTCTTAGGAGCCTGACCACGAGGCAAACATGGAAGTCATCAAAATAGGGTGACAGGTGGGAACATAGAAAAGTATTTAAGGATCAGTAAGCTGGACCCCGATAAATACCTGAATCTTACCCACACCAGGGAACACAGTGCTGTCCACTTCCACATGGCTAAACATTGTGACACAGGAGGAGAGAATTTGGTGTAACCCAGGTAGGTGGGGAAGTGGGCACAGGGGATAGTTCACTTTGTCCTCTCTACCCAGCATGCTCTAAGGACAATGGCTCTAAATGCACCGTTTTTTAGAGCTCTAGAGGCAGAAATAGGGCCCTGTTGGTTGAGAGTTTCTTTTCTTTCTCTTTCTATCTTTCAGGTCTCCCCCCAAAAACCAACCAACCCACCAAACAAACAAACAAACAAACAAGAAACAAAACAGGCTTCTCTGTGTAGCCCTGGCTGTCCTTTAACTTGCTCTGTAGACCAGGCTGACCTTGAATTCACCAAGATTTGCCTGCCTTTGCCTTCCATGTGCTGGGATTAAAGGAGCACACCATCACCACTCGGCTTTGTTGAGAGTTTCTAAAGCACCTTTGGTTTGCTTAATTTTGTGGCGCTGGGGCTCAGCTCTAGAGGCCCCCATAGAGTGTTAGGCCAGCAGTGTATCACTGACCTAAGCCCCCAACCCCCAGACACATTTGGGAAGTGACTAGGGAAGCAGGAAGTCCCAGTCAGTTTCCTTCCCGGGAGACTTGTCTGATAGATAGCAGGATAAACTCAGGGGCCCTAATTTCGCTCCAGGCAGACCTGGGGTCACAGTTGGATAGTGGGAAAAGCAAGTCCCAGGGGGAAGGAAGGCTAGATGACAGTAAGTGATGTCTCCTGGTCTTGGACCACCCTGGGGCTAAGCTGTGCATGGAAGTGAAGACCCTCCGCTGTGCAGATGCCTTCCTGTGGCTTTCTTGTTGTGCTCTCCTGGGACTCCTTTATGAGAGGCTCTCTGTTCCCTGACTCTAGCCTCCAGCTGGGGCCCTTCTCTGTAGTCTCAGGCTGTCTCTGCACTTAGCAGCTTCCTAGGCAGCTCTGTGGAGAGGCTCCCCAGGGAATCACACTCACCGTGTCCCAAGGCAAGTTCCTTCTCTCCTCATTCCTCTGCCTTTTATCATTGCCCTCTGTAATGGGGCCAGCCTTCAGCAAGCTCTTCAGTGGTCTCCACCACCTACACGTGAAGACCAGACTCCTTGACTGGAAAGCAGGGATCTTTGGGTACCAGATCCATTGGTCTTCCCTACCCCATGAGCATCCCTCTTCATTACGTACCCCAGTCTCCTTTTCCATCCTCCAGTCTTTCTTCCTGGCTGGAATCATTTTCTTTCTCTGACATTTTGATTGCCCTCCCAGCCCCATTTCCCACAGCTTCCCCTCCCCCAGGGGAGGTTCTCTCTCCGAGGCATCCTATGTCATTGGTACACATTCCCTTTGCACAGTAGTGTGGGTTCTATGCACTTCCAGTTGGACACTAATCCTCTGAACTCATTTGTTGGTGTTTTGACACACACTTGAGGTGTCTGAGAAGAAGGGACCTCACTTGAGAACATGCCTCCATCAGATTGGCCTATCAGCAAGTCTGTGGGACATTTTCTTCATTGATGGTTGATGGGGGAGGGCCCAGCCCGCCGTAGGTGGTGGGTGGTCCTGGGTGCTAAAAGAGAGCAAACAGAACTAAGCCATGGGGAGCAAGATAGGCAGCAGTGTTTCTTCATGGTCTCTGCTTCAGCTCCTGCCTCCAGGTTCCTGCCCTGACTTCCCTCAAATAAACCCTTTCCTCCCCAAGTTGTTTTAGGTCAGTATTTTATCATAGCAACAGAAAGCATAGTAGGGCCATCTTAGGAGAAGTGCTCCGGTAGAGACACTCAGTTCCCACTGCCCAGAAACACTGAAGTATGGAGCCGAATACACAGACCCATGGTAAATGAATACAGTGTTCTGGGGAATGGGCCTGTAGTTTGGGGTAGGTCGGGATTTTTATCCAGATCAAAGGCATGGTGTAGGGAAAGACAAATGCCTGGAGAAGTTGGCTGGATGCTATGCATCCCATGACAGTGTGTGTACATATGTATATGTGTGCATAGATGCATATACATGTGTGTACATGTATTATGTGTGTGTTTCTCAGTAACATATCTGTTCCTCTATGAGTGACATTTGATGATTTCCCTCCTTCTGTCCTGGATTCTGCTTCAACTTACTGCCCTGCCTGTGAGCCCCAGGACCCCCCATTTGCTCCAATCATCTCACCAATACCTCATTAAATGGAACGGCCGAACAACACAAACCTTTTTAGGGCTCCAAAGCCAAATGTCCTGGTCTGCCTGGCCCTGGGAAGTATGAAAAAGGAGGGATGTATCTCTGGCCCTTAAGTCTCTGGAGCATGGTTCCTTAAGCCTCCAGGGATCACCTGGGAACAGTTCAACACCATGTCTGGGCTGAGACCTAGAGCCTCTGTGTTTAATAAGTACTTTTGAGAGTTTAAAAAAAAATTATCGGACCAGCATGGAAGCAGAGTTTCAGGACCAAATGACCGCTGAGCTCATTATGTGAGTGAGTGAGTGCATTGTGTAATACCCCCCCCCCCCCCCCCCCGCATCGTTTGTAACAAAAATGTATCCCCCATCCTTTGTACCAAAAATGTATCCCCCCCTCATCCTTTGTAACAAAAATGTATCCCCCCCATCCTTTGTAACAAAATGTATCCCCCATCCTTTGTAACAAAAATGTATCAAGTACTTGCTATGTTTGCAGCACATGCTTAAGCCATTTACGCTTTAGGTCCTTTGTTCTCTGGACCAGCCTCACCGGGCTGGCCCTGCTATATCATCTTTACTTACCAGATGAGGAAACAGGGGTGGGGGTCCCTCGGGGAGATGGCTCAGTCTACAAGGCACTTGTTATACAAGCATAAAACCCTGAGTGTGATCCCCAGAACCCACATGAAAAAGCCAGGTCAGGCACGGTATACATTTGTAATATCACTGTGGAGGGGGCGGAGACAGGCACATCCCTGGGGCTGGCTGGCTGGCTGACCTAGCTAAATAGGTGAGATTCAGGTTAGTGAGAGTTTTTGCTTAAAAACAAAAACAAAAACAACAAAAACAAGGTAGGGGTGGTGAGAGCGCTCAGTGGATAGAGGAGTTCGCTATACAAGCCTGGTGACCCAAGTTTCATCGTGGGAACACTCATGAGGATGGGAGGGGAGAATGAACTCTGCTAAGCTGTCATCTGATCCTCCACATGCTGTGTCATGTGCACCAACTGTACATATCATGCATGCACACACATACATAATAATAATCAAATATTTAAAAAATCCAAGGTAGACAACATCCTGAAGAATGGTATTCAAGGTTGTTCCCACACGCACATGCTCTCTCTCTCTCTCTCTCTCTCTCTCTCTCTCTCTCTCTCTCTCATGCACATGAACACAGAGATGTGATGTAGGTTATTTGAGGTCCCCTAGGAAGTAAGAGCTGAGGTTCTGAGTCTCTGTTCTTAGTTGTGATGTACAAGAGACCACATCCTATGTGCAACGAGTAAATATTCATCAAAGGTAGAACTGAAATTAGACACAATGTGGATGTCTGACTAGCCTCTCCGTTCAGAGAATGCTGGTTCGGTGCCATCAATAACTCACTCACTTTCATAATACCCCGGGGAGTGGTTCTGGAGTCACTAGTGCCTTTGATTCTGCAGATAAGGATGCCAAGTTGGGGATAACCACTTCTCTTCTGCTGGTGGCCTGGGAGGTCTACCATCTAACACTGCTTCTGAGCACGAGTTCCCTCTCCACATTGTTCTCTTGGTCTCTTGACTTAAGGACACAGGGACCTAGAGTATAAATTCTTTCTGGGACTGTATCAACTGAGAAGCAGTAGTGATGACCAACCAACCAGCTGGAAGCCCAAGGCTGGTTTCTGTTCCCATGATACTTCATTCTCAATGACCTTACCAGGTAATATCTGGCAATCTGTCTGTACTCTTGGACTTCAGTTCTGTACCCTCTCCATTCTTCTTACCACCCCATCCCCCTTCTGGTAAGTCCAGGTGGATTCTAGAACACGATCTGGTGGGATTTCAGGTAATTGTCTCTTCCCTGGGGAATCATCCAGGACTTGGAGCACCATAGGCTGAACTGCAAAGGGAAGGTAAGGCCCTAACTGTGTGCCTGGGCAGGGGTCTGAGGGGATACAGGTTACTTTTTGTTCTCCAGATCTCTGAGAACGTGTTTAAGTTAGAGGAGTGGCGAATGAATGTCCAAGCTACCTAGCACCTGCTCTGTTGCTGGCCCTGGGCTGTGTACTTGGGGCCAATTTGGTCCTGGGTGAAGAGCTCACTTGGAGACTTTAGGGAAGAAAGGTAAGGAAAAGGACAGCTGATCTACCTCTGTACCCAGCTCTGCCCTACCAGAGAGCAGCAGGGTATTGAGTGTCTGGACTGAATCCCCCAATGATCCATTGCACCCCACTTCTCTCAGCCCTTGTTTCTCCTCCATCATCACCATGGAGCTGCCTCTCAGAAGGCTAAAAGCCATTTGGCAGAGGTGGGTAGATCTCTGTGAGTTCAAATTCATTCTAGTCTACTAGTGAGTTCCAGGACATTCAGGGGCTATGTAGAGAGACCCCATTTCAAACATAAACAAGCAAGCAAACAAATAAATAAAGCAACTTGGGATCTGAGAGTAAGATGTCAGACTCTTGGCAGTAGTGAACCCAGAATCACTGCTCAACCCAGATTTGTAGGGGGCTGTGTAGGAGCATACAGGTGCCTTCAGAGAACAGGACCAGGAGAGGGGAGGTTTGTGGATGGAGGTATGAGGAAGAGTATGTGGGGATAGGGAAGGGAGCACTAAAGAAACAGAACTAGAACAATCCAACAGTGTCTGCCACTGTCTCCATTTTCCCCTTAAAACACAGCTTCACAGCTATGGCTGCACACAGGAATCAGGCGGCACTCAAAAAGTGTATAATGGGGGTTAGAGATGGAACTCGGTAGAGTGCTTGCCTAGCATGCATGAAGCCTTGGGTTTGATTCCCAGCACCTCATGAACCGGGTGTGGTAATACATGCTATAATCCCAGAGGTAGATTAGATGCTATTAGATTAGATATAGATGCTATAATTGAGAGGTAGAGGCGGGCGGATCAGGAGTTCAGAGTTATTTATTGCCCAGGGTTAGCCCAGGGTATATAAGAGCCTGTCTCAAACAAACAAGAGAAAGGAGAGGGAAACTCATTCTGACAGCAAACACAGAATTGGGGCCTGGAGAGATGGCGTGTTGGTTAAGAGTTCTTGCTGCTCTTGCAGAAGACTGAGGTTCAGATCCCAGCACCCATGTTGGGTAGCTCCAACCACCCACAACTGCAGTTCCAGAGGATCTAGTGCCCTCTTCTGGCCTTTGAGGATTACCTGCTCCCCAATAAAAAAGTCTTAGCAACAACAATAAAAATCAACAGGAGTGCTTCTAGGGCATGTCTCCAACATGTGCTCTGCAAGATGTTCACAGGAACTGGGTACAATGGGATACCAAGGTCAGTCACGGCAGGAACAGCTGGATTATATAAATTTAAGTTCTTTCCTCTTTCTTTCCCTCCCTCCCTCCCTCCCTCCCTCCCTCCCTCCCTCCCTCCCTCCCTCCCTTCTTCCCTTCCTCCCTCTTCTTCTATCCCTCTCCCTTTTCCTCCCCCACCTCTCTCTCTCAATTGAGTCTCAGATTTTTTTTTTCTTCTTCAATGAGAGTGTATCTTGTGATTCTCTGAGAGGTCTAGGTTAGCCTTCAATTGCTGTGTAGCTGAGGCTTGCTCAAATCTGATCCTCCAGGCTCTGCTTCCCAAGGGCTGAGATTCCAAGGCATGTACCATTATGCCTAGAGTATGCAGAACTGAGGACTAAACCCAGAACATTCTGCATGAGAGGCAAGCTCTCTGCCAATTTGGTTACATCCCCAGCCCTTTTTATCTATTTATTTATTTATTTATTTATTTATTTATTTATTTATTAACTTTAAAACCCTTTTTCTAGTATCTAATTATATAGCATCTCATCTGAAAACCGATAAGCTATGGGTTGTATGTGCATATTCAGGCTTCAGTGTTTGTGTTTTTTAAGTATAAAGGCCTCCGTTAGGAAAAAGCATCCCCCAGGCTGCCTTCCCCAGCACAGGCAGAGGGAGGGTGACAGGGCCACCGAACGGAGAAAGTGTGCCAAGCAGAGCATCACGGGTGGTAAGGAGGAATAGTGCCAGGTTGGCAGCTCTGCCCTCGGCTGGGAATCATGAGGCCAAGACCTTGACTGAGAGCTGAGAGCTGTTTTCCTTGGCCAAGGATGTTCCCTCTCAGGTTCCGATGCTGCCTTCAGGGTCCTGTGATGGAGGGGGAGGGAGGTCATCAGACTTCATCTACAAGGTTTGCCCCTGTGACTTCCATAAACCTCACATTGGCAAGGCTTGGTAGTGGGGGGTGGTGGAAGCTGGCCCAGTTGAGAAGTATGAATCTCCTTTGGTGGTAAACACCCTGAGGGCTGCTGCAGCCCACTGGAAGAATTGCTCCTAGGGCGCCTATGTTTTCTCAAGCCCCGAGCAGGCTGATTGGGCACACAGAGAGATCCCCTTGCTCCTTACAGTGCCAGGTTTCCAGAGGCCCCGCCCAGAGCCAAGAAGAAGGGTGGGGCTGTGAATGTGGGCCTGCTTTCTCAGTCTGACTCTGACCTTGCCCAAGCTGCTTAAATAGAGAGAATGACCATGCCTTCTCTCAGAGCTGAGGATCATTCTTGGGGCCTGATCATGTCATGCAAACTCTAGGCCCAAGGAGCCATTTCACCCCATGAGACTTCCTATAGCCTTGATGAGGAATTCAAGTTTGGGTCATAGTGAGAAGAAGAACGAGAATCCCACATAGCCCTTGAAGATGGGGGCTCACTTGGGATCCTGCTCTGTCTCATGGAATGTGAGGCCTCATTGACCTACAGTGAGAGAATCCCAGGCCTCTCTAACTGGGAGGGAAGGGGAGGGGCTGGCTACTCTTCGCTTCTTGGTGGTTCGGGGAATAGAACCCAGTTCCTCACACATGCTAGGCAAGTGACCTATCACTGAGCTACAGCCTCAGCCCTCTTATTTTCTTTCTTTATTTTTATTTTGAGACAGGGTCTCACTTTGTTGTTCAAATTGGCCTTAAACTCACTCTGTAGCTCAGGCACGTCTTGAGCTTTTGATTCTCCTATCTCAGCTTCCGAAGAAGCTGGGCTTACAAGTCTGTGCCACCAGATCCACCTTGGAAGGATCTCCCTTTAATGGAGGCAGATGGAGAGATAGTTGATACCCAGGGTCATGCAGGGAGCTAGCGATTGACCCCCAACTAGCCCTGTCCCATCTCTTGTGATTCAGAAGTGGCCTAATAAGTCATCAAAACAGGGATCCTCCTGTTCATGGTCTGTGCTTTCGCCAGAAACCATGTGGAAGCCCACAATCTGTGCTCCCACTGACTGTGAAGAACAAGGAAGCTACCTTTGCAGTTACCGATGATTGCAGATGCACAGTTGAGAAAGCGGGGCACGGAAGGCTTCTGTGACAATCCTATCCCCAACCCAACACCCCTCCCCAAAAGTAACAGCCCAAACAGGAAGCCATGGAAGGGAACTCTTAAAAAGTGTGATATGGATGCTGAAGTGTTACTCTCAATTGATGGCTTCTGGAAGGGGTGACAGAGAGGAGGACTCAGTTCCATTTAAGGGACAAGCTACTGAGAGTTTGACTGTGCGCCAGTGAGTATAGAGATAACACAAATTGGACTTTTTTTGTGCGTGTGGGGGCAGCCGGGGGGGGGGTGCTCACATGGAAGGACTGGAAAGTGAATGTGATCGGGGTACATGATGTAAAATTCCCAAAGAATCAATACAAATATTCTGTTGAAGAAACAGACAAACCACGGCTCCCATTGCGTTTTCTTGGTTATCATAATTACTGTTTCCAGTGCCAAGGGAAACACCCCTGAGAATTTTGAATTGTTCTTGATTTTGATTTTCTTTTAAAACTCAACTTCAGCAAAATATCTAAGATGAGATGGCTTAGTAGGATCATTCTTTCGTGACCCTTTTCTCTAAATGTTGGGTAAAGAAAGGCTACGTAGGGTGAGGGACGGTAACTCAGGAGAATGCTTGGCTAGCAGGCATGACGCCCTGCATTTGACCCTTAGGACTGTATCAACTGGGCATGGTGGCACACACACCCCTGTAATCCTAGCAAGTAGAGGCAGGGCGATCAGAAGTCCAAAGTTATCCTTGGCTACATAATGAGTTTGGCCCCTGCCTGGGCTACATGAGATTCTAGTGAGCGAGTGAGTGAGCGAGCGAGCAAGAGAGAGAGAGAGAGAGAGAGAGAGAGAGAGAGAGAGAGGAGAGACTCTCCCTACAACTCTGCTCAAAGGCACAGAGATGTGCAGATGTGATATTCTCAGTGTTCAATAAACATCGTAGGACTGAGCCCTCAGCTGGGGAGTCAGGCTTGGCTGAGCTCCGGTCTGAAGCAGGCAGCACCAGCCAGTTGAGTTTCTCTTGCATAATGGGAAACCATAACGGGACCCAGAATTGCCACTGCAGTCCCTGACAGGAGAGCCAGGCCCTCTGTGTGGTACTGGAGCATCCTTCCCATTGACGAGACTGAAGGACAGTGACCTCCACCTGGGCTTTCACGTCCAGAAAGTTGCATTCTGAGGGTACCCGAGGGAAGGAAGGAGGCCTTGGCAATGTCTGCCCCAACTCTTTAACGTCGCTGAGCCTGTG
Source organism: Peromyscus eremicus (assembly GCF_949786415.1). Classification (NCBI taxonomy): domain Eukaryota; kingdom Metazoa; phylum Chordata; class Mammalia; order Rodentia; family Cricetidae; genus Peromyscus; species Peromyscus eremicus. The sequence continues at coordinate 61,689,595 of NC_081422.1, forward strand.
CCCAGCTGGACCCTGGACTCACTGTTATGAGATTTGGTTGTGAGCTGGGGTGACAGACAACAGGAGAACTGCTGGAGGGGGAGTGAGTTATGATATAAAATGGGAGGGAAACCGCACGGCGAAAGGCAGCACACACAGCGTGTTCACCTCTAGGGCATAGCTGACTCCATGCCAAAGCTCAGGAGAAGGGATGCTGAGAAAGTTGGCTGATGGAACCAGCAAGCCCAAGTGTCTCAGAGAAAGAAATGTGGGAGGGAGAGATTCAAGGAATTTGTACAGCAAAATAAAAACCAAGGAGATGTGACGCAAAATCAGCTATGAAGAAATACCAACTGTAAATCGTATTAAAAATAGTCATTGGGCAGGGCAGTGGTGGTGCACACCTTTGATTCCAGCACTCAGGAAGCTGAGGCAGGTGGAGCTCTGTGAGTTCAAGACCAGCCTGGTCTACAGAGTGAGTTCCAGGACAGCCAAGGCTACACAGAGAAACTTTGTCTTGAATAACAAACAAACAAACAAACAAAAAATAGTTATTGGATAAGCCCAGGATAGAGTTTAGTTGGGGGTGTATGTGCCCTGAATACAATGAGTGAGGTAATAGAGGACTGAGGCCTTCACCTGGAAACATGCAAAAAGCTTTTAAAATGCAAGAAGTGAGTACTCAAGCCTGAAGGGGACATCTATATCACCCTCTCCAAGGCTCATGAAATGTCCTGAAAGAGGAGATAGCAAGGATGTAAGAGCTGGACACCCCCTCCATCCTCAACCCCCACCACCCACATGTATGCACCCCACCCCCGCGAATGCATACACACATACACACACACACACACACACACACACACACACACACACACATACACACACACGGGGAGATGGAGACTTGTGGGTCAGAGGGCTAGACGCAGTGGGAGGGAGATAAGTGATGGTAATGGCCGGGCCGAATATGATCAGAATACGTTATATACCTGTATGCAATTGTTAAAAAAAAAAAAAATGAAAAAATCATTTCAGTGCAAGCAATCCCTCGATCAAGGAGGGAGTTTTCCCAGGGTGAGGCTTAGCCACTGCAATCCAGATCTTCTGACCTAAAGACTGTCCCCAAATGTGGGAAACTCTATTGTGTAGTTTGTGGTAGCAGGGGACGGTGTTACAACTTTCCCCTATTAAATAAAAAGAATAAAATGCAAGAGAGAACTTAGACAATTCAGCTTGACTGAGCGGCTGTAGGATATATTGAACTGAATGAGTCCCAGAGGAAGAGACAGCAGAAAGTTCCTCGGAGAGATCATAACGGTTGTCTTTCCTTCTGGATTTGAAATCAGTACCAACTGGACAGTACAACACGGTCCTTCCCAGGTGCACCTGTGCACCTGTGTACCTGTGTGCAGCTTACCTTTGCTGCCGACGTGGGGTACACAATGGGTATGTAGAACTATGCTGTCTTACTCACTGGTCGCCTCTGGGACAGGTGTGACACCAGGTGAGGCCACTGGCTGGGAAGCCCACCAGAAGCTTTTTCAATGACATCTGGTCAAAAGTGGTGCAGGCGCTTTGGTCTCAGGCCGGAATCTCCCAGTCTTGGTAGCGTCTGACTTACCTAGCATTCCCCCAGTTTTTGTGGTGAAAGTCCCATGTGTTGGGCAACTCCCTCAGTCCCTAGCCAACTGGATAGTGGGTTACTCTAGGTCAACTGCATAAACGTTGGAATTTGACAGACGGCAGTTTGAATTCCATCTCTACACTTTACTGACCATGTGTGCATTTCAGCTTTCTTGTCTGTAAAGCCAGCAGGCTGGCTGAACGGTGGCTTGTCTAAACTCCGCATGACAGACACTCAAGAAATGCCAGCTTTGGGGATGGAGAGATGGCTCAACAGGTAGGCAGTGTGTGCTGCTCCTCCAGAGGATCCAAGTTCAGTTCCCAGTACCCGCCTGTAGCTCTAGTTCCAAGGGATCCAACACTCTTAGCTTCCTTGGACATCTGCACACAGGCAGCAATCACACACACACACACACACACACACACACACACACACACACACACACACAAAATGTTGTTGTTGTTAACTGTTGTTAACATATGTTGACATATGTTAACTTTTTTTGTATCATATTGCAGTTTGTGTTTCCTGGGCCTGGTTTCAGGGACCATGAACACCAGGATTAAGGGCACCCATGTCATCCTAGCTACAAAACATGACTGCTTAGCAAAATCAACTGAGAACATTGCTTAAAACCAGATCCTGCTAGTCTGTGTAGCTGGGGGTGGGGATGGAGTGGGTGAGTGCTTGCCTGGCTTCAATTCTCAGAATGTAAAAACAATACAAAACACCTTAGATCCCCAGGGCACTGTCCCTAAAACCCCCTTTTTAACATGTATAACAAGGTCTGCGAGTCTGCAAGAAACCTCTGAGAAACCATTTAAACTCCACCGAAACTGTAGAAAACAGGGTATGCTAGGCAGTTTTGCGGTGTGTGGGTGTTGTGAGCTGTAGCAGGGCTCAGCTGTGGTCAGACCCTCGGAGTTAATGCAAGCTTGGTCCTCTCCTAGGCAGGAGGGAGACAAAAGCCCATTGTTTGTTCTTTCCCTAGGATGTGAGCCTGTCTGAGGATGAAACTTCAAAGCAATTCCTTGAGACCCCTAAAGATGGCTAATCCCCAGGCAGAATTCCTTTTTCTGTCTGTCCTGCTTCCTGACCCGGTTCCTGGCAGCTGTCCCAGGCTCCCACCTCTGCCCAGGGAGGCATTCCCTCCCCATGACCTCATCAGAAACAGTCCCTCCCTAGGGCCGGGACCTCTCACCTCGAATTCTTCTTCATCAGAGGCCCCTGAAGCCAATTGGGAGTGGGCTTCCGCATCCCCGCCTCTCTCTGAGGCACAATGGAGAGCCGGCTTGGGGCAGTGAGTCATTTTAGGAAGCCATCTGGCTGCTAAATGCTCAGAGATTACCTAACAGCCATCAGTTCATTTCCCTCACACCTATGAATGGGTTCCTTAAAGGAAATTTAAAGGGCAAGACACCAAAATAGGGTCCAGGGTGTAGCTCACAATAGAGTGCTTGCCTAGCAGGCATGAAACTCTGGGTTTGATCCCTAACAGTGCACAACACAAGCTTGCTGGGTAAGGCAGGCCTGCTCATGCTTGCAGAAGGACCAGAAGAAGTTCAAGACCATCCCTGGGCACACAGGGGAGCTGAAGGCCTCTGGGCTACTTGAGACCCTTTCTAAGAAGGAGGGGAGTGAGAAGTAAATCATGATTTGAGAAATGTGCAGTAGCACTAGCGAGCTAGAAGAAGAATCATGAGGGCTGGAGAGATGCCTTCGCAGGGAAGAGCAAATTTGCAGAGAACCTAAGATTGAGTCCCAGCTCAAAGCTACCTGTAACTCCAGCCCCCAGAGGCCTGGTGCCCTCTTCTGGACTTTGAAAGCACCTACATTCACACATGCGCTGGTGTGGATGTACAAACACACACACACACACACACACACACACACAAAATCTTAAAAGAATGATTTCTTTTGGTAAAAAGTCACACACTCAGTCAGCCAGACTGGGATGTGTTGCTTTTGCTCATAAACAATAACCGAAGGAAATGGTAAATTTCAGGGGTTTTTATTTGTTTGTTTGTCTTGCTTTTCGAGTCAGGATTTCTCTGTGTAACAGGTCTGCTTGTCCTGGAACTTGCTTTGTAGACCAAGCCGGCCTCAAACTCACAGAGATCTGCCTGCCTCTGCCTCCCGAGTGCTGGGATTAAAGCCACCACCGCCCAGCTTTTTTTTTTTTTTTCCCCCTATCTAAATCAATAGATCCAGTGAGCTCTACCGGCAGATCTCTTAGGTTCCACAGACCCTCATGAGGAATTCTAGAACCAGATGACCTGCCTTCCAGATTTAGCATTTTGTGGTCATGGAGAGTAAATCTCTCCAAAATGTTCATGGTCTTGTGGAATATCAGTATGCCAAGGAGGGCCCTATCTACAATCATCCTTTTTTCAAAGAAAGGCCAGCCATGGATGTTGCTGATGGAGAGGGAAGAAGGGATGAAGAAAGGGGTCAGAAGAATGCCAGGTAAATCTCTGTCACCTCCATCCTCCCTGTGGTGAACAGGGAAGAGAGGGACTAATCTCCTTACTGACAGAGGCTGCCCACAGGCCATTCCCTCCACAGATAGTTCAGTTACTGTTATGAACCCAACAGACAAATGGTGTGTGTGTGTGTGTGTGTGTGTGTGTGTGTGTGTGTGTGTGTGTAATGTATGCATAGGTGTAGAGGCCAAAGGTCAATGTTGGTATTTTTCCATCAGCCTACTCTACCTTCAGGCTTTCGCTGAATTTGGAATTTACCAAGTAGGCTTGTGTAGCTGTGCTCAGGTTTTTTTATTTTACAGAAGTGCTAGCGGTTCAATTCAGGTCATCATGCTTGTTCAGCCAGTGAACTTTTTAAAATCTCCCCAGCCCTTAGAAGGGCTTTCTACAAGTACCAACGACAGTGCATAGGTCCTTAGACCAACATATTCTCATTTCTTGTGTGTGTGTGTGTGTTCACTTGTGTGTGTTCACTCACCTGTGTGTGCGCGCGCGCGCGCACGCACACGCACTGCATGAAGTGTATGTTGGTATCTTCTTCAGTTGCTCCCCACCTTATTTTTTGAGGCAGGGTCTCTCATTGAACTTGGAGCCCAATAGAATGTCCTGGATGGTGAGCCTCACAGATCCGTCTTCTGTCGCTGTCTGCCAGCACTGGGATTACAGGTGTGTATGGAGCCAGGCTTGTTATACACAGGTGCTAGAGTTTGAACCCAGGTCCCCATGCTTGCCCTGAAAACACTTTACCAACTGAGCAGTCTCCCCAGCCCCCTCATTCTCATTCCTTGAGGAGCCTGGAGCCAAGTCTACACCAGTGAGACCTGATTTCTGTAAGAATTTATTTTCCGTATATTAGGAACATGTGCCTCTCACGTTCTTCTGGGAATCTTGACAGAGGACAAATTCAGTTGAACACACAAAAATCGGCTGCCCACCGCAGCAACACCTAAATCAAACTTGATTTCCTATTAGTCAATATTTCATGATCTCATTGATCGCTCCCCTCTCCTGGATCCGTCACCCCAAATCTCTCCTCAGGCAGAATGCCTTGCCTGAGCTAGCCAAGGAAAGCTACTTGATTTCTCTGACAGGGCTGCTCTTGTGTCTTCCGGTGTGGCTTTCTCTGATTGAGTCCTTTGTTCTTTAGCCATCCACCTGCAGGTCATTATTCAGTCCTCAGCGTGTTTGGGAGTAGATGTTGGGGAGCGGGAAGTCCTGTTCACTGAACGCTTTCCACATGTCAGGAACTTCGTGAACACCACTGCGGTCTTCATACGTTAGCTACTTTCTCTTATTGTGATCAAACTCCTGACAAAAAGCAACCTAAGGTGGAAGAATTGATCTTGACTCAGGGCTTGAGAGGGATACAGCCTGTCATGGCCCAGAAGGCAGGGTGGTGGGAGTGCCTTGTGGCACCGGTTCTCACATGGACCAGGAAGAGACATCGGGGCAGAACTGGGGTGACTGTAACTCTCTAGTCCTACCCCAATTGCCCTACATCTAGACTCCATGTCCAAAAGAGTCTACTGAATGAAAAAAAAGTGAAGCCATGATGCTCCTAGGTGTGGTGGAGGAGAGGGTTTATTGTAGATATGAGGGAGAAAACAGCCGGAGGCATCTGGAAAGGTCCAGACTGAACAACTGAACAGGGCCATTAGGGCTGGGTGAGAGAGGAATAGAAGAGAGAGGGAGCAAAGAGAGTACCTGGAAACCCAGAGACCAAGAAACCAAGAGCACCGAGAGGCCAAGAGACCACGTGTCCAAAATGGCTGAAGCCCAGCCCAGCCCCTGGGCCGGAGAGTTTAGGGTAGGGGGTAGGGTATGCCAGCCAGGAGGACTCTGTAACAGGTACTGAGAGATGCTGGGAGAACCTGGCAGCCAGCGTCCACTTTGATATGTTAAATAGGCACCTCAGCCATTTGTCCAGTACTTGAGACCTAACATCTCTGACCTCCCAGAACAGTCACTAGTGGGGACCAAGCGCTGGAACACACGAGCACTCGGGGGTGACACATTTCACATAGAAACCATAACAGTTTCTCATTTAATTCCCAGAGCCACCTGTGAGGCTGGAGTTTTAATTCCCAGCATTATCTAGAAAGAGTCCAAAGCTGAGCAGGTTCTTTGGCCACACATTATTAACTAGTACTTAGCTGCTTATACATCCAAGGAGGGAAAATGTGTAATACGATTCTGTTTCTCCAGGAGTCTGTATGGGGAGACAGTATGTTGTATATTGCTAAGGATAGCTCCAGCTTCAACTGTAGATCTGAGGGATAATTAAGCACCTATGCAAGGGGAAGGCAATCGGGCTTTAAATGCAAGGAGAGATAAGACCATTGTGGACTGGGCGGCTGTGAACAGCTGTGCTTATACCAAAGGCCGAAGACGTGGAGGTGGGAAGGGGATGCACAGGAATATCCAGGCATCAGCACAGAAGGACTCAGAGGGCTAGAATAAAAAATCAGATGTAATTTGGGAAGGGTGGGGCACGGCAGATTGACACAGACCCCCCAGGAAGAGGGTGTTTTCAGCACGACGCCTTATCCACAGGAATAGCTAGATATGAAGAGATCGAAGGGAGGGAGACGTGAGTGCCACGGGCGTGTGGGTGGGAACAGGATTGTCAGAAGTGGTCAGGCTGGGGGATAGAGGGATTTGATTGTCAGGTTAGGCATGTCCTTTCCTAGGTAGATACTGGAATCCAGGGCTCTGGGATCTAGACCACACATGAAGGGAGTCAAGTGATTAATCTGGACTCTTTATTTGGAAAGCATACCTTAGCTTTCAGTCATGTAATCAAAATTCAAGCTAACACAGAACACAAGTAATCAAGGTCCCTCCCCTATCCCCAGAAGGAGCTTAGGGCTCCTTCACTGAGCTTCATCCATTCCTAGTCCCCTTTTTTTACTAGTACTGTATGTGTGAGTGTGTGATGTGTGTGCATGTTCACGGGGGATGGAAGGTGGGTGCACCTGAGTATGGTGTGTGTATGGAAGTTCAGAGGACAACATTAGGTGTTAGTTCTGGGGTGACTTTTTGGTTGAGACAGGATCTTTCACTGGCTTGGAACTTCACCACATAGGTTAGGCTAGCTGGCCTGTCAGCTTCTAAGATCCACTGGTCTCCCCCTCAGATCTCAACAATGCTGGGAATACAGGCATATGTCACCAAATCTGGCTTTTTATATGAGTTCTGGGGATCAAACTCGGGTCCCTGTTATACAAGCATTTACCAACTAAACCAACTCCAAGTCCATTAATTTTCAAAATTTATTTGAGACAAGAGCTCACTAAGTATTCAGGCTAGCCTTGAACTTACGATAGTCATGCCTCAGCCTTTCAAATAGCTGGGACTGTAGACCTGTGCCAATGAGCCCAATACCACATTTTTTAAAAAAGTATAATTATGTGTCTAAAGCCTGAGTATCTCGTAATACAGAAGTGATCAAGTAAATGTGGGAAATGGTGGAGCTAGGGAGGTTGGGTGGCAGGCTGTTGAGATAACTACGGTGAGAACAGACCAAAGATGTGGAGCCATGTGTGCAGATTCCGAAGATGCCTTAGAAGCAGGATGCTCAGGGCATGGTGACTGACAGGGGTAAGGGCCTAGGGAGAGGGAGGTGCCAAGGACAATTAATGCCTGGGCTTCTGGCTAGGACAACTGGATAAAGACTGAGATGAGGGAGTGCAGAGCAGGAGCCAGTGTGAGGCAGGAAGCAATAAATCCCATTTTCAACACAGGGAGATTGGCATCTAACTGAAGTATGCACTGCGCAGTTGGCTCTGTGGGTCCGACACTTGGGAGAGAGACCTCACTAGAGGCATAGATTTGAGAAGCACTGGCTTAAAGACGTAAATGCAGGCTGGCATGGGAATGGATAGCCTTGCCCTGCAGAGCTGTGTAGAGTGAGATGTGGGGCAGAGGCTGGAGGAACCCTAACATTGAAGGTCTTATGCCTCCAGGTGCCCTGCAAAAAAGCCTTCCCCACTAAAAACCAGTGTCGTCTGTGTGAGGGGTGGAATATGGCTGAAGTGACAATTAGGACCTAAAAGGTACTGCCTTGTCTTTTGTATTGCTCACTCAGGGGAAGTCAGCGTCACATCACAAAGACACTGAAGAAGGCCTGTAGGGGAGACAGCTCAGCCTGTGCCTGATATTCAAGCATAAAAACTCATTAGACCCCAAGAACCCATGTAAAAAGTCAGGCATTACGTACTTGTAATGTCAGGCCCGGGAAGGTAGGCAGGTAGATTCTTGGGGCTTGCTGGACGGTCAGCTTGGCTTACTTGGTGAGTCCTAGGCCAATGAGAGACCCTGTCTTTAAAAACCAAGATGGGCCAGGCGGTGGTGGTGCACACCTTTAATTCCAGCACTCATGAGGCCGAGGCAGGTGTATCTTTGTGAGTTCAAGGCCAGCCTGATCCATAGAGTGAGTTCCAGAACAGCCAGAGTTACACAGAGAAACCCTGTCTCGAAAAACAACAACAAAAACAAGATGGATAGTACCCAAGGGGTAATAATCAAGGTTATCCTCTGGTCTCTACTCCACATGCATGGGCACATACATGAGCGTGTGTATACATAAACACATACATTAAAAAGAAGCCCTGTGGAAAGGCCCACATAGAGAGAAACTGAGGCATTTGGATATCATGCTGATTTGCCATTCTCAGGAGCCCATCCTGGTGTGGATGCAGACACCATAGCCCCAGGATGCATTCAGGCACAGCCCCTCACAGACACAACTGTGATTTAATGACAGACCCTGCACCAGAGCCTGTAGGGGAGCTGCTCTGGAATTCCTCACCCACAGAAATCATGAGACATAACAAGCTAGTACATTGGGGGTAGGTTTATTATGCAACAATAAGCTCTTATTGACATCTTAGACACTTTGTGGGGTTGTAGGTGGCTTCACCCATCCCCTTAGACAGCAGTCTGGTTGCAACTGCATCTCAAAAGCTGTGGACCAACCAATGGTGCATTCGGTTGAGATACCGGGCCACATGCTCAGACATCCTGCTGTGGGCAGGGCCTGTTTCACATGCAGATTGGTAACACTGTGTAGACAGGGTTTAGTGTGAGCTTTTTGTGCAGAGCTCTCCTGATGCTGTAGTTTCATGATGTAATGCTGATGGAAGTGAACTTGAACAGCTTCACATAGCATAATTAATGACATTCCATTTCCATGACAACTCCTAATTAATCATGCCTGTTCCCATGAACTTTTAGCTTGTGGGAGTCCTGGCTCACACGGGACAGTAAATTATGTTGGCTTAGCTTTTCAAATTTTCTTTGAAACAGGGTCTCATGTAGCCCAGGCTGACATCCAATGTGCTTCGTAGCTAAGAGTGATAGTGAACTTCTTATCCTTCTGCCTTTACCTCCAGAGTGCTGGGACTAGAGGTATGCACCATCTCATCCAGTTTATGCAGTGTTGGGGATCAAACTCAGAGCTCCATGCCTGCTAGGCAATCACTCTATCAATGGAGCCACATCCCAGCTCCAACCTACAGTTTTTTGAAGGCAGAGATAGGTAGGTGCTGGACCATAAGTTTGACACCAGGATTTATCAGTCCCCAAGGTGAGAGTTTAGCCTTTCACATCTGCTTCCCCTTGCTAGCATACTACCTGGGACATCACACCAGTCATTAAATATTTGTGAGTACATAGCAAATGTTGAATAACTAATGAGTCTGTGCTCCGCCTCCTCTTACCTTACTCACAGTGAAGACAACCGTTTGGAAGGTTCAGCCTGTTTGAGTTCTGCAGAGGGACATGGAGGAAGTGTGTCACAGAGGGCACATCTGATGGTAGGCATCTCCCACACTCTGGGCACATGGAGTTGGAGCCTACAGATCTGGGATCTTCTTCAATACTTCTCTCCCTTTGAGAGCACCTGTAGGAGAATGTCAACAACCATGGTGGGAACATTTGAAGACATCAAGAACATTTGAAGAAGAGCCTCATGAGCAGAGGTAGAGAGTCTTTGGTGAGACCTATTCTTAGCCAGTGAGGTCCTTCTGGTTTCATTTTGTGACCAGGAGTTTCCAGGGCTTTCTCTCATGAAGCCATAGTCCAGTGCTTACTGTGGCTCCAGCCACCAGTTCACAAAGATTCATCTCCAAGAATGGCAAGTCCCCACTGACTGCTGGCCAGGGGTCTCAAGTTTCTCTCCATATAGGTCTTTCTACAGGGCTTCTTTAAAAACAAAACAAAACAGAACATTTTAAATACCTTTTTATCTATTTATTGTGTGTGTGTGTGCCCGTGGAAGGGAGCAGGCATACCCCAGCACATGTGTGGAGGTCAGAGGACAACTTCGGGGAGTCAGTTCTCTGCTTCCATCATGGAGTCTCAGGGAATTCACTCAGGCCATCACCAGGAAGCATCTTTACCTACTGAGCCATCGGCTGGCTCTACTTGGCTTCTTAAACGTCTTCATATGATGCTGGCTTCTTCAGAGTGAGCGATGCAGGGTAGCAAGGCTCAAGTGGCAGTGGCTAGCAGCTGAGAGAGACATTAGCTTCCCAAACAGGCGTAGCCAAGTGTCCCTCAATCCACTGCAGGGAGGCACCTTGATCTTCTAGTCACTCTGTGGATTTGTGCCTGGCCCTGGCTGTTACCATCATTTCCACAAAGAAGCAAACCAGTTTTTTCCACCTCCACATGTTAGCCACTGCAGGGCCAGAAAGCCAATTGCCAAGCTGGGCCAAACCATTCCTGGTTCATCCCCTGGCTGATTTTGAGCTCATCATGAAGACTTGGTGACAGGGGACAGGAGATATAGCCGAGGGACTGCTGGGTGGGTGGAAGTGTGAGATCCTGTGCACACTGGGTGGCCATGGCCACTACAGCTCTTCAGCCTCCATGATGACTTGCAGATAAGCCCAGGGAGATGGATGGCTGAGGATTGACAGGGCCACTTGTCCCGGATTTGGGTAGTCTGGGGACACTGGGCCACCTGCTGCTGAACTACTCCTAGCAAGAACGTGTGTTTCTGAAATTAGACACCTCACGATGCTAGCCTTCACCCCTCAGTTTATAAGTGACCGAGGCAGCTGGTCTTGGAAAGGAAAACACAACACAGCACAGCTGTGTCCAGATCAGCTTGAAGGCTGGGGGTGAGATGGAGAAAGGGGCCTTCTGATGCTCGCAGATGCTACTCTGTGGGTCACAGTTTGAACTCACGGATGCCCTCTGCTTACTCCCTCTGCTCTATAACAATGTCTTTCCTTCCTTCCTTCCTTCCTTCCTTCCTTCCTTCCTTCCTTCCTTCCTTCCTTCCTTCCTTCCTTCCCCATCCCCTCCCTTTCTTTTTGATGAACACTCATGTGTATCAGACTGGCCATAAATTCCCTATGAAACCAAAGATGACCATGAACTTCTGATCCTCCTGCCTCCACCTCCCAAGTGCTAAGATTGCAGGCACATGTCACTATATTTGGTTTACATGGCGCTGAGGATCAAGCCCAAGGCTTTGTGCATGCTTGGCAAGCACCTTACCCACTGAACTGCATCCCTAGCCCAAATCCTCTTTATATAAATGATCTGCTATCAGTCATGTACATCCTAGGGAGAACTAAAGCCACATAAACCTTTAGCTTGCAACACTCAATCAACCTACTTTGATTAATCACATGATTCAGGGCACATTTTGCCTAATTCAAATAAATTCTAGTGATAATGTTTTAGGAACAATGATCTACAGCTTTTATTCTATTTATTTATTTATTTATTTATTTGGTTTTTTTCGAGACAGGGTTTCTCTGTGTAGCTTTACGCCTTTCCTGGAATGCACTCTGTAGCCCAGGCTGGGCTCGAACTCACAGAGATCTGCCTGCCTCTGCCTCCCGAGTGCTGGGATTAAAGGCATGCGCCGCTGCCGCCGCCGCCGCTGCCGCCGCCGCCGCCGCCGCCGCCGCCGCCGCCACCACCACCTGGCGAAATAAAATAAATCTTAATACAAAACATTCAAACTTATATAGATTAAGCTTTTTACCTTGTAACTTTGGGAAGTTAGAAGAAAAAAATAGAATATCTTAAACATATTCTTTGATATTTTCATACATATATACAGAGTATCTTGATCATATCCACCCCAATTCCTCTTCCCCCACTCCACCTGGACCCTCCAAGCACAACTCCTTCCCACTTTCACACCTTTTTTTTTTTTTTTTTTTTTTTTTGGTTTTTCGAGACAGGGTTTCTCTGTGTACCTTTGCGCCTTTCCTGGAACTCACTTGGTAGCCCAGGCTGGCCTCGAACTCACAGAGATCCGCCTGGCTCTGCCTCCCGAGTGCTGGGATTAAAGGCGTGCACCACCACCACCACCACCACCACCACCACCACCACCACCACCACCGCCCGGCCACACCTTTTTTTGCACAGCTTACTAAATCTAGTTAGTGTGGCCTGTGTGCACAAGAGTGTGGTTCAGACCAGTCATCTGAACAACATGAGTTTCCTGACGTGAGGATCTGCAGAGAAAATGTGTGCTGGAGAAGGGCTCAGTGGATAAAATGCCTTCCATGAGTGTTTGAAGACCTGAGTTCATGTCTCCAGGAGAATGTAAAACTGTAATTCCAGCACTCCTGGAAGCCTGGGTTGGGGCTCATTAGCCTGGTATATAAAGCAGGGAGCAAGAAACCCTATCTCAAACAAGGTGAAGGTGAGGAATAATACCTGAGGTTGTCCTATGACCTGCAAACATCCCCCCAACAGATTAATAAAATAAAAAATGAAAACATAAATAATGCCCCTTTGGCTTTGTGTGTTGTGTGTGTGTGTGTGAGTGTGGGCACATACATGACACAGCGCTCATGTGGAGGTCAGAGCACAGCACTCTGGAGCCAGTTCTCACTGATCACCTTGCTTTGAGGCAGGGTCTCTCACGTTTCGGCTGCTTTGCTGCACACACACTTCAGGCTAGCCGGACAGCGAGCTTCGGGTCTTTCTCCTGCCTTCCCTCCTGTTTCCCTGGGAAAGTGCTGGAGTATGGATGCAACTGCTGTCTTCAGCATTTTTTAAAAATTTATTTTATATCCTGGTGTGTTCGGACTCTGGATAGCCTGGGAATTGAATTCAGGTCCTCTGGAACGTCAGTCAGTGCTCTTAACCACTGAGCCATCTTGCTCCGGCTTGTCTGCAGCATTTTCACATGGGCTCTGGGGATCCACACTCAGGCTTGGGTGGCAAGTACTCTCATCCCCCAGAGCCCTCTTTGGCTTCTAAAGCCATGCTACATCTTAGTGATTTATGGTCCTATAAAGGAGAGAGAAAAGAAAATAGAGGAAGGAGCGCTCTCCTGCAGAGAGGAGGGATCAAGTCCTGCTGCAGTGTGTGTTTAGAGAGGACAGCAGAGGGAATTCCTCCCTGAATTCTTTCCCTGTGCCATCACAAGTCAGGGTTTCTTGTAACCCAAGAAAGGGCTTCAGGGTCCACTGCTGATTCCCCACCCTCCAGCTCCTCCTGCCTCCAGGGTCCCTGAAGGTAACAGGCATAGCCTCTTCAGAAGATGCTTGTGATTCATTGAACTACTCGGAACATTTCTACAAACACATCTATGTTCATTCACAACACATTTTTAAAGATTTTTAAAAATTATGTGAGTGTCTGTCTATCTATGGGTATATGAACCCGAGTACAATGCTCTTGGGGGCCCAGAAGAAGGTGTCATATCCTTGGAGCTGGAGTTACAGTTGGTTGTGAACTACCCAATGGGTAGCTGGAAATCAACCTGGGATCCTCTGCAAGGACAGTATAAACCTCTGAGCCATCTCTCTAGCCCCTGCACTCAAGACATTTACCTGTTCTGTTTGCATGACATCATAGGCTACAGATACATGCATACTTTACACCTAAAATACACACATGCAAATATTACATGCAAATAATTAACATTTGGTGTCTGTAAATACTGTGTTTAAAAAGTTGTAATTCATCCTTTTAGGTATTTTATTATTCTCCTTTACAGAAAAGGAGGAACACACGCAAACGATGGAGTTGAGCCTGGTCTGCCTGAGTATCGGGGCATATGCTGAGCTGTCATCCAATCCTGGCTCCACAAGGACAAGAAAACAGGATGCTATGGCTTGGATCCTTAGCATCCTCCAAAGGCCCCAAGGCTTGGTCCCCCAGGGTGATGCTTTTAAGGTTGTAGAAACTGAGAAGTGGGGCCTCATGGGAGGTTCTGAGGCCACTGAGGCTGTGTTCCTGTGGGACCCCAGGAACCTCTTCCTCTTCTAGCTCTGTGGCTTTTGCTCCACAAGAAGCTTCCTATGCATTTTTTTGCTATAACGCAGAGCAATAGAACCAACTGGTCATGGGCTGTGAGCCCAAATAACCCTTTTCCCTTTATAAGATTGTCTCAGTTGGCAAACATACCTGACAAGCAGAAGTTTGGGGAGTGTGGAGGGGGATGATGGAATCTTCCTGGGGGTGCTGATGGTGAGGGACGTCCTCACTAAGGAGGTGATCTGTGTACTGGGAGCCTGCAGGCAGCAGAAAATCATGGTGGTGGGAGCCCCAGTGCTCTGGTAGCAGTGAGATATTTTCAGTGCTTTGTAGCCCATACTGTGGCAGGGGCTCCAGGCTTTAGAGCAGTACATTTCCTTGTTGGTTCACATCCAGGCTTTTGAGGGCCATGCATGTGCTGGCTTCAGTCAGTTATTGTGTGTGCCCATGTGCCCATGTGCATGTATGTGTGGAGGCCAGGGGTCAACTTCTTTTGTTCTTTAGGGACCATTCACATTTTTTTTTTCTTTTTAGACAGCGTCTCTCATCTGGCCCAGAACTCACCAAGTAGGTTAAGGTACCTGGTTAATGAGATATCTGCATATGTCTACCAACCTAGGGCTGTGATCAGAAGTGTGTACCACTGTGTCCAGCTTCTCTCTCTGTCTCTCTCTTTCTCTCTCTCTATCTCTCTCTCTGCTTCTGTCTCCCCCCCCCTCTCTCTGTCTTTCCCTTTCTCTCTCCCTCCCTCTCCCTCCCTGTGGGAGCCCGTTCTCGGGTTCCTCGTGGCTTTACCCAGCAGGTCCGCATAGAGGATGATTAGGACACGGGCCTGAGTGCAGGTGTCTGGGATGGTCTGCACTTGGCTGTGCTGGGGGAGGAGGTCTTTTGCTCCACCCCTTGGTGTCTCTATAAAAACCCTGGGGCAGAGACAGTCGGGGCCGTTGGAATAGGTTCCAGGCCCTCTTGAGGCTCTCCTTTATTTTCTATCTGTTTATCTCCGCAAGATTCTCCGCAATAAATCCTTCTATCTAATATTTCCTGCTGCTCACACTCAAGAAAACTCTGGGGAGCTGTGGGGTTGGTGGGTAGACGGACCCCCCCCCCCCCCCCCCGTCTCTCTCTCTCTCTCTCTCTAGTTTCTCTCTCTGTCTCTCCCCCCACCCCCCATAGGTTCTGAGGATTTGAACTCAAGTCCTCATGTTCGCATGGAAAGCTCTTTACCCACCGAGGTATCTCCCAGCCCTACATTGTGTTCTTATACTTTTGGTTGTGAGCCTAGCCTTTAACGGCTGAGCCATCCCTCCAGCCCTACACTGTGTGCTCAGCAATTCTGGGAGTGAGCTCTTTCTGTTCCTAGTGGGCAGTTAAGGGAGCTCAGACTCAGAGCTCTATAGACTGTGTATGCCACTGGTCTTAATAAGCAGGGGCTAGATTTGAACCCAGGCCTGTGTGAGCTCACTGATTTACCTTGATATCATTTGTAATTATTTAAAATGCCTTGCGTATGGCATCCTTAGTGTTAATTTTTCTCGGGGAGATGTGAGCACACATCCAGTCACTCCAGACAGGGCAACAAGCACATATCAAAGAAAGGTTTATCTGAGGTAACTTAAAGGGACCTGGGGAACCTACAACATCTGCATCACAGCTGTGTTCCACCCTGGCACTGGTGACAGTTCCTCAAAACTGCATAGCTGAGACTTCCCCTCCAGCTACCCTTGACCTCCTTTGTGCCTAGTACCTTCCCGAGGACACTCGCAGAGGGATATGTCAGAATTGCATATAGCTGGGTGGGCACAGGCAGGAGCGGCTAGAATTTTAGTTGAGGGTCTCATGACCCTCCCCGCTTCCCTCTTTCTGTGAGGGACTCTCAACAGGCCTGATCTTCTGAGGGGCTGATTGGGTAGTCACAGCTGTACTGATTAATATAGTAATGGCCACACTAAGCCCCAGAGACTTGCACAATACTTAGCAACCAACACAATCCAACATAGCCTTTTCTTATTGACTCCAGGCCATCACGGGGAGCACAGACCTCATCTCTGCTCTGAGCTTGAATGTGGGAAAGGGACCTAGTTATCTCTTGGGCTATCGCTGTCTGGCCTGCACCGCTCTGCTGTACTTTGAGGGACTGTTAAACTTTATGGGGTGATGGAGTTTTATAGCACTATAATTAGCTCTGTCTGTTCTGTCCTCAGAAACTTTGTTCTTTGTTATCTAAGCCAGCTGCCTGCCCATCTATTTCTATAACCTCCACACATCCAGATCGGCATCCCCTGCTCTATCCCCAAATAAAGGCCACAGAGGAAATTAGAGATGTTCAAATGAACCAGACCTGAACAGTGCCCAAGAGAGACAAGATGCACAGGTTCCGAGGGTGGGAGTAGGGATGAGTTTGCCCCCCTGCACAGCAGCCCAAGCAGACAGAGTGGAATTTCCACACAAACTTGTGAACTGGGGTTGCAACTAAGTCTTTTTTATGGCCTAGTTTCCTGCCCATTCCCACTAGGTCAGTTTGCAGGATGGAGAAAAGAGCTAGAAACTTCCAGATGTTACCCTGGACCCTATCCGGTGATATGGGATTGAAAAGGTCCCTGGGAAACACGGCCCATAAATCGAAAGAGCCTCCAAGGACTCAGACCATTCTCTGAGATGGTCATTAAAAGTGGCCGTTTGTTTTTGACAGTAAAAGCCATTACATCTCTGTAACGTTTTACTGATAATTAATATATTACGTGTAATTTTATTTTACTTTTTGATGTAGCTTAGCCCGGCTTCAGTTTTGCTGGGGTTATAGGCATACACCACCTTACCTGATGTGGCAGTGATGTTCCCATGGATTCCAGGTGAGTGGTGACTTGAGTGTTTCCTCTTTTCCAAGAGTGTGAGATCCAGTTCTGCAGAAGGAGCTCTGTGGGCAGATGTATTCCCCGACCCATCTCTGGCTTCACTACACATGTACCACATGGCTGTTTTTCTTAGAACGTGGTCCCTGAGGGTGCTGCCGACTTAGCTAAGGATTGAGGATGACAATGATAGAGGACTCTATTGCACACCCCCTCCAAACCACAAGTGCATTTATTAAACTCTTGTCTAAGGAAGTCCCCTGGCCGTTTCTACTAACCCAGATTTCTGCTGTGTTTACCAGCCATTCTACACCCTGCACATCAACTTGCCTATTGCAAGGTTTCATTTCCCACATGCTTGAATTTCTTAGCACTTTCTGTCCAGTTTGTCTCTTATTTCACCCCCTAGACACCAGCTTTATAGACTTGGGACTCTCCAAAACTCTCTTTCATTTCATATGTGGAGAAAACAATTCTGTTGCCTCCAACCTCCACCTTGCTAGATATTTTGTCCTTCCATCAAACCCCATTCATTCACTCATTCATCTATTCAACAAGAAGTAAGCAGCATCTTCAATAAGACACCGTACCTGGTGCTAACGAAGAGACGAAGATGAGTGGATCCAAAGCCCACGACTCCAGGTTCTAGAGCTAAGGTCTAGGGGAAGAGATGAGAGTAAACTGGGGAACCATAGCAGAAGGCAGGGAGTGCTAAACCTTCAAGCATGTGGAAAGGGAGGCCTTGCTATTCTGGAAGGTGTGGGCAAAGGCATCACATCTGAGGCAGGGAAATGTCTAGGAACCTGCAGGGACCGTTTGGGTGGCATGGAAGCCTGAGTGTTTGAGGTGAGTTGTGAGGCTAGGGGAGGTCCTTAGATTAATATCCCCCCCCCTCCTTCCCTTCAAATCCTGGCTCTCATCTCAGGCAGGGTTAGAGCGGGGGTGAGTGCCTTCCTACTCTTGGGCAGCAAGAACCTCAGGCCACTTTTAAAACTATTTTAAGACTTGTTTTTACTTATGTGTTTGGGTGTTTTGTCTATATGTCTGTACAACACATGCATGTAGTGCTTACAGAGACCAGAAGAGGGAGGCAGAGATCCCCTGGAACTGGAGTTACAGATGCTTGTGAGCTACCACTGGGTGCTGGAAACCAAACCCAGGTCCTCTGGAAGAACAAAGACTTCTTTAGCCGTTTAGAGCGCTGTGCAAGGCCCCAACGCTTCTACAGTAAGATTTAAGGCAGCAGAGACTAGATAGGTAGGTGAGGCCAGGAGAGCCGTTCAGGCTCCTGTAATTGTGTGTTCCTGTCCTTTGTTCCTTCTGCTCTCACATCTCAACAGGAAAGGGAGGGATGAAGAGAAAGAGTTTTCTGGGGGAAAAAGCCCTCTGCCTGGTTCAGCCACTCCCTGCCATCTCAGCAGCTGACATGCTTTGAGACCCCTCATATGAAGGGGTGAGGACAGATCCATGGTGCTCACATGAAAGAATGCCTTTGCTTACGTCCCAAGAGTTGCCTGGATTTGTGCTTCTGTGTTGTTGGCTTTTGGAAACTTTATAGATGTATTTTTCTTTCTCTTCTGTAAAAACAGACTCTAAATTACATAAGCGTCAGTGTTTATCCAAATGCTGACTTCCTTTGGTATGGAGATGTGCCATTCTTAGATACTTGTCTGGGCACTGTGTGACTGCATACTTCATATCTCTCTCTCTCTCTCTCTCTCTCTCTCTCTCTCTCTCTCTCTCTCTCTCACACACACACACACACACACACACACACACACACACACACACAGATGGAGAGAGAGAGAGAGAGTCACAATGAGTGTATTGTTCAATTGGTAGAGTGCTTGCCTGGCAAGTTTGAAGCCCTGGGTTCAACCTCCAGTGTCATATAAAGTCAGGTATGGTGGTGCGTGCCTGAAATCTCAACATGCAGGAGCCAGAGGCGGAGGTAAGGAGAATCAGGAGTTTAAAGCCAGCCTTGGATACATAGCAAGTTTAAAGACCAGTCTTCGTGATATGACGCCTTGACAAACCAACCCCACAGACGTTGAATGACTCATTCTTCATTTAACAAGTGTGCTTGAGTGTTCTTCAGGCGCTGGCTCAGGTCCAGCCCTGTGACAGCAGGAGTGGTCCACAGCTCCGGTCCCCACCTCCAGGGCTTATCAGTCTACCGGGCAGATGTGGGAAAGCCACTGCTCAGTGATTTAACTAAACATGTAGTAATCAGAGGAGCCAGAGACCACAGCAGCAAGGGCAGCAGGACACCCAGTGCTCCTGGAGTGTGACATGGGGTGTGTAAATAAGACAGGGGCAGTTAGACTGGATACAGGTGTGTGTGTGTGTGTGTGTGTGTGTGCCCGAGCACAAGGACATCCTGGCAGAGTAAGCAAGGTATGGGAAGGGCTCCAACAAGTTGGGAGGGGGAGGAACAGTTTGAGCTACAGGCAGATGAAATTGGGTGTTCAGCAAGAGTCAAGCATGTGGGCCTTTGCCAGCCAGTGGTGGCAAGGATTTGGATGGCTCAGATTTTCTATTTAGAAAGACTGTTTGGCAGGTTTTCAGACCAAATCATAGGCTCTTTCAAAAAAAAAATTCTATGTAATTTTGCTCACATCAAAGTCAAAATTGCATACATCTGGATGGCCATGCTAGCTAGGCCATATTACAGACACCATTCCCACAGTGTCCAGTGTCCACTCACCACTTCCTCCCAACACCAACTCAAGAGGGAGGCCCTGATAGGAAAGTCAGAGCAAGGCAGGGACCTGGCTTTAGCTGATGGTGATAGCTACAGAGGTCCCAGAGGGACCACCCTCCCAGGGAGGCTGACAGTATTTGAACTAGCAGAGAAGGCCGGCAGTATCGGACTTTGGATGGGCTCCAGCTAAAAGTGGACATGTAGGACACTCCGCCGAGGCCAGTCTGCTGAGAATTCTCTAGTCAGAGGTAGCTTGTCCGCAAGACTCTTTTGATGGTTAATATTGCTTGTTAGCTGGACAGCTTCTAGAATCACCCATGAGACAAACTTCTGGGCGTGTGTGTGAGACAGTGGAAAGGTTGAGTTCAGTGAGGTAGGAAGACATACCCTAACTGTGAGTGGTACCACTCCATGGGCAGGAGACACAGACTGGATAAAATGGGGGATGTGAGCTGAGCACTCATCTCTCTGCTTCCTGACTATGAATTTAATGCAACTGGCTGCCTCAAGATTTCTGTTGCCATGCCTTCTATGCCCAGATGGACTGTACCCTTGAATTTGACCAAAACAAACCCCTGCTCCCCTAAGTTGCTTTTGTCTGGGCTGTGTTCAGTCCCCTGGCCTGAGTTGAGCACAGGGTTGCACGTCACAACCAGGGGCCCAACAAAGAGCTGCTTCAGTCGCGCGCGCGTGCGTGTGTGTGTGTGTGTGTGTGTGTGTGTGTGTGTGTGTGTGTGTGTATGTGTGATCTCAGGTGTTGTTCCTCAGGCACCTTCCGTTTTTTTTGTTTGAGACAGGGTTTCTCATTGGTCTGGAACCTTTGTCAAATAGGTTAGGCAAGCTGTAGCCAGGTGAGCTCCAGGGATCTCTGGTCTCAGTTTCCCACCTCATCATCAATGGGCGCACAGCTTTGTGTGTGTGTGTGTGTGTGTGTGTGTGTGTGTGTGTGTGTGTGTGTTACAGGGATGGAACTCAGATGTTGAGGGTTGGGGGTTTCTGAACATGTGTGATGTGTAGTGTCTGATCAAAAAGTCCCTGTAGACAATGGCTTGTGTTCCAGAACTTTCCCTGCCCTTTTCCTCTCATTAGACATTTAGGGTTGTTTCCTTGCCTGGGCTTCTCTAATTTGGGAACTGGGAGTTGCATTTTAAAAATTTAATATGTGTTTACAATTTAAATGTGTGCATGCAGAGTATGAACATGCTATGATGAAACCCGTTACTTTGTACACAAACCTAAAAAAAAATTAATAAAATGAGAAGAGGGGGAGACGGGGAGAGGTTTTCATTAGTGTGGAATGTCCCTGGGCCCCTATGCAGTTGGCAAAATGTCTGGCCATGAGCCTACAGAAGGGGGCACACAATTCTGCCTTCACATCCTCTCCTCTGGCCCATCTGTTTGAGACTTTCTTCCAGTCACCCTCCAGTGCTCCTACCCCACCCTCCAGCTTAGTATTGTCACATCACCTTCCTCTGCTGTGCTGAGATCTGGCATGACCCCGGAAGTATATGAGCAGGCTCAAGAACATGATTTCTATTGCTAAAATGTAAAGTCTGAAGACAAACTAAGGTATGATTCCACCCAAGTGCACTCAGGGAAACCGAGGAGTTTATTGGGGGTTTGTTACAAAGCAATGGGTGGGTGGCCTTATAAGCAGGCATACTGCTTCCAGTCTGTGTCCAGCATGGATGATGACTTCTCCGTGGATGGGTAGATGGAGCCCCCTCCCCTAGTCCTTCTGACTGTATACTCTCTAGCCCCTCCCGGAGGCTACATACGATTAGGGCAGAGCTGGTTAGGAGTGGCTGGATTCTCAAGGGATGGTTCTATGACCCTCCCCAGCCCTCCTTCTAGGAAGGAAGGTCAATACATCCAGCTGGGACTGTCCTTTGCCAGCCAGTACAGCTGAACTGGTGGAGATGACGGCACCACGACTCAGAGATAGTCCTGTACGACAGCTTCAATAGCCACAACTGTTGTAATAGTTCAAAACACATCGAAAGCCCAGCAGAGTGCTTGCCTAGCATGCATGAAGCACTGGGTTTGAACCCCCAGCACCTTATTAAAAACAAACACACAAACCAACCAAAGCAGGTGTGGGGGCACACCCCTGTCATCCCAGCACTGTGTAGGGGAAGAGAATCTGAAGCACACACTTGTATGTATCACTCTGAGTACTGATTAGACATTTGCTACCAGCCAGATCCAGTTCATCTTCAGCTACACGTCGAACTGAAGACCAGCCTGGACTACATGAAGCTCTACCTCAAAACCAAAAAGCAGTTAGGTCGGTGGTGCATGTCTTTAATTTCAGCGTTGGGAGGCAGAGGCAAGCAGATCTCAGGAGTCCAAAGCCAGCCTGGTCTTCACAGTGAGTTTAGTGAAGGCTATGAACAAAATCAAACCAGCACACAAAACAAAGCCGGCCAAGGGCACAAGGTCTCTGAGACCGTTTTCTCTTTGTCCCTCAGGCCTCAGAGTCTTGAAGAAGAGAACCAAGGCTGTGAAATAGGCCCTCAGCTTTGGCTGTGAAATGCCACCCAGGGGACAGGTGCACATCTCATCTCAGTTAAGCTACTGGGATGTTTCATTAACTGGGGGGTATTAGATGGCTTCCTTTATGGGTAGTTCCAATGTAAGTCACACAGCTGTTGTCCACAAAGAGTGTCTCCCTCAAGATCAGCCCTGTCCCCTGGGGCCTTGGATGGCCAGGGGGAATAAAGAATACTTATGGTGAGGGTTGGGGGATGGCTCAGTCGCTAAAGTACTTGCTACCCAAGCCAGTGGACCTGAGTTCAAATCCCCAGACTCCACACAAAAGCCAGGTGTGGTGGTGCGCTCCTGTAACCCCAGTGCTGGGGAGTGGAGACAGGAGGATCTCCAGAGCTCTGTGGTCATCCAGTCCAGCCGACGGTGACCTCCAGGTCAGATGAGAGACCCTGTCTCAAAAAGTTAGGTGGAGAGGCAGTGTGAGTACTCCAGAGACAAAGGCAGGGGGATTTCCAGGCCAGCCTGGTCTACAGAGTGAGTTCTAGGACAGTCAGGGATACACAGAGAAACCTTGTCTCAAAAAACCAAACCAACCAGACAAATAGACCGAGGAAGACACCTAGTAGTGACCTCTGACCTCCAACTTGCACACACAGAAACACACACATACACTACACACACGGGAATAATAAGGAGGTGATATTTAATGGTTGTTAACCACTTGGTAGCTATCAATGAACTGTTTTAAACATATACAGAAGTGTAAGAATAATAGGTGTTACCCTTTGTCTATTAACTTTAGATGAACAGAATCAGACACAATTGTCACCCCTTCTCAGTGCTCCCCTGACTCCCAATCCCCTCTCTTTCCCCAGAGGGAATGCTTGTTCTGACTTGTGTAGACTTCATACCCATGCTTAATCATTTTACTGGTATATGTTAACCCAATAATCCATTCATAGTATGGTTTGCAAGCTTAAAGTTTACATAAATGCACCCAAAGATCCTACATTTTTTTACACTTACCACTATGTATTTAAGATTAATTGGAATGTGTCACCACTGCCTGGCTCTGTTTCTCTGCTAGACTGAGTCAATCTCACGTAGTCCAGGGTGGCTTTGAACTCATAGAGATCCAGACAGATCTCTGCCTTCCAAGTGCTAGGATTAAAGGTGTGTGCCACCACTGTCTGGCCTCTACGTTTAATCTAGTGGCTTGTTCTGTTCTCTGGTCTTCAGACAAATTTTATTAGGGTACACAATGTATCACCACAGTATACACAGGCCCTCCCTCATGCTTGTACAGCAAGGCTGTACTGACCACCATCTCCCTAGCCATACAAAATTCTTTTTAATGAAAATAATGGACCATATGGCCATTTAATTCCTTAAATGTGACATTTCCCCCATCTCCCACTTCTACAGGAATTATTCTATAAAACTAGCTCCCAGGATCTGGGATGGATGAATAGAAAAAAGATAGGGGATATAGCTCAGTGATACAATGTTTGTCTACCACGCCTGGGGTCCTGTGTTCAATTCTCAGTACTGAAAAATGGATGTATGGATGATGGGTGGATGGTTGGATAATTCATTTAGTACTGTTTTATTCAACATAATATGTGTTTTTAGGCACACTTACTGTTTTGTTCTGATGGATGTATTACAGAGCCCTTAAGTAAGTACGGGTTATTCAAACAAATCTATTAACTACACTTACGCTCAAGTTTCTTGTTCAGATTTTTGTTTAAACATAAGTCAAAACCCTTTCAAGCCAGGTTCAGGGTTCCCATTTTCCTGAAGTGTGTTGGAGGGAACATGTCACATGGTAGAGGGGGGATGGGTTTGCCATGGGCAAGCCCTGTGACTCTTGAGTTCACGATCTCACCTTACAAGCTAGAGCAGAAATACCTCCTTCTGATGCCGTACTGAAGTCCATGGGGCAGTACACATGAAGCAGCTAGGTAATGCCCATGAAATAACGGGAACTGGACAGTACTAGCCACGCTCTTCTCATTCCCCTCAAGTTAGGAGGGCCATTGCCCTGGGCACCTGAACCAAAATCAACTTCATAAACTATGTTCTTCCTTTGAAGGCTTTGAGTATTGTGGCTTCTTGCTCCATTCCCTGCTGACCTTGGGAAAAGGAGGCTTCCCTCCTGAGGTCCTCTGCTCTTGCCCAGCAGAGCTGGTCCTTCTGCTAACCCCCAGTGCTTCATTCTGCAGCTGTGCTATCCTCCAGGGGGATGTGGGTGTTTTCCAGCCTTGGAAACAGCCCAGGCCCACGCTTCTCCCAGGGTTTATCAAAACTGCTGAATTCTGACTCTTTTTTGCCAAAGATGCTTCTGTGTGGTTTGGAGGTTGGCAGATGAGGTCCTCAGCAGTATCTGTTCACAGAGTGACAGCCTGGCTGAAAGTGCTGGCGTGGTGTCCCTTCCCCTTCTTCCAGGGGACATTGCAGGGATGAAACCCTGAGCAATCAATCAAGGTGTCAGTCCAGATGGCCTGTGATGGAGGAACCAGGCACAGGTGCAGGGGTAGGTAATAATGCTTCCTCAGCCCTCTCCTGGGCATAGTTAATGCATGAACTGAAATTCAATCATCTCTCCGTGCAGCAGTGAGGAACAGAAATCTAGTGGATAGCTGGAGACAGACTGGAGTTGAAGGATCCTAGACTGGTTTCCAAGACATTATTCTGGCAGTGGTCAGAGGAGGTTTTCTTCTTCCCTCCCTCCTCTCTTCCCTCCACCCCTCCCTCCCTCCCTCCCTCCCTCCCTTCCTTCCTTCCTTCCTTCCTTCCTTCCTTCCTTCCTTCCTTCCTTCCTTCCTTCCTGCTTTCCTTCCTTTATTTTTCTTTCTCTCTCGTTTCCTTTCTTTCTTTTTTGAGACGGGGTTTCTCTGTGTAACCCTGGCTGTCCTGGAACTCACTCTGTAGACTACGCTGGCCTTGAACTCAGAGATCCACCTGCCTCTGCCTCCCAAGTGCTGGGATTAAAGGTGTGGACCACCACACCCAGGCTCAGAGAAGGTTTTCAAGGAACTGAATTGAATAAGCCAGCATTCTTCCCTCATGCGGAGGGCTGGTGGCAGCTTCTGACCCTGCATGATGGCCAGGGAATGTCCCTATCAGTGCTATAGGACGCTGGGGAAAGAGGCAGAGTGAGGGCAGCCAGACATTAAGGATATGGGCACTGGCTTAGGTCAAGGATGAGGACAGACCTCAGGGAGGTTGAGAGACTCACTGGACTCCTTAGACTGCCTCCCTGCCTGCCAGCCCCTTCCTTTTCTTTTCCTCCCCGCCTTCTCTTGCCCCTTTCCTCTCCTCTGTCCCTCTTGGTCCAGCCCTTGAGAGCTGAGCACTGCTTGAGGTGGGAGCAGAAGCCATCCTGTCCCCTAGGGGCTCCTGGAGTGAGAAGGAATGTTCCACAGGCTTGCTCACTGCTCTTCTCTTCCTGTTAAGATGGGAGCATGGAGTGGCTGGCAGAGGGGAGGGCGCTACTCCAGGGACAGGAAAGAGTACTCAGAAATCAGGGGGTGCCATTTAGCAAGGTCTGGGTATGATGGATATGTCAAAGTTCACATCCCCGTCCCACTCCTCATGCCAAGACTCCCCCACACCTGCCCCACCCCTCAGCACTCATTTGAGCAGATGTAGGCACCCCATTCTTCCACCCTTTAGTCATTCTATCTCTTTTCCCACTAAACCCCACATTCAGTCTCTCAGAATGTCATGTTTTCTTCTTCACCAATTCTACCATCTGGCTGGTGGTCTTGTCTCTGTCTTCAGAGTGATTCACTTTGTGACTTTTTTAGGAGCATGTGTCTTCTTATGCCTTGTATTCTGTAAGATAAAATGAACCCCCCTTCCTATTGTTTACTATCTTTGGTGATATGACCCTTCTTACTCTCCGTCAGTGCCTCCATCCAGACCGTTCACACACACACTGCACTAACCAGTCATTCATGAAATACTTATTGAATGAATTGGGGAGGTGAGGGTAAGAGGGAAGTCTGGAGGAGTCCCTGGCTGGGTGTCCCAGTGGCCTAGGGGGATGTAGTTGGAGAGTCAGAGGAGTGAGGATGGATTGCTCACGGGCTGGTGAAATCTGGAGTTATCACGCAGGGACCTGGGTCTATGAGCCGGGTATCTGGAGAAGTGTCCAGTGCTGGTTCAGTGGGCTGGGGAGTCCAACAGGAGCAGGCAGCAGTAGTCATTAGAGCAACATTCTGCAGGGAGAGGGAAAAGAGGAAGACAAGGGACCTCTGGGCATTACAGAGGAGCGGTGAGGGGGAAGGGCTTTGGAGGAAGTGGACAGGTGGGCAGAGTTGGCTTTGCAGGTTTTAAAATGCCCACAGAGCTGGGGGGTCTTTAGAAAGATGTAGACTGGGGCTCCCAGCCAGGGGACCACGCCCGAGGTCTCATCTACACTTGTGTTGGAGCATTTCCCACGGCCCATTTTTGTTAGTCAGCTGCTCGTGTACACACTTGCCAATCAGTTTATGAGTGTGTGAGTCCCTGCTACACTCCTCTGTGTATCCAGGGCTGCTGCACAAGAGCACCCAGCTTAGGGGCAGCTTCTGAGCTGGGGTGGTACCAGCGTGGCTCTCTGACAGGAGTCTGTATCGACCCAGAGGAAGAGACAGGTTTTCTATTTCATGGCGAGACACTGTAGGAAGGTTCAAATACTCTCTTCCCTTTGAAGTTTTGATAGCTTTAGTATTTGAAAGGAACTAACAATAATCAGATGAATAGAAAACAAAATGTGTGGCATACCTGTGGTGGTTAGTTTTGTTAACTTTACACAAATCTGGGGAGACGGAATCTCAACTGGGGAATTGCCTCCATCAGATTGGCATGTCTGTGGGGCATTTTCTTGATTAGTGATTGATGTGTGATAGCCCACTGTGGGTGGTGTGAACCCATGTCATGCAGGTTCCAGGGTGTATAGGAAAGCAGGCTGAGCAAGCCATGGAGAGCAGGCCAGTAAGCAGTGGTCCTCCATGGTTCCTGCCTTGACTTCCTCAATGACTGGGATGTGTAAGCCAAATAAACCCTTTCTTCCCAAAGCTGCTTTTGGTCAGTGTTTTTAATCACAGCAGCAGAGAATCACACTAGGATAATACCTAAACCCGGTTGCTGAACACACAGTATGCAATACCAGGGGTGCAAGACAGTTAAGCTATAGTGGTCTGAGGGTCGGAGTCACGGGAAACTGCAGTTGGGCCTTTGGGGAGAAGGTGGGCACGCTACAAAATGCTGAAGACAAGGGTGGCCCGGTGGGCAAAAGCAGTCTTATTCTGCAAGGAAAGCCCTCAATAGCAGCCGTCAGGAGAACCCTGTCCTCCCTGCTGCCTCACTCAGGTGAGAAGGGAGGCAGGGAAACCCACCTGCCAAGGCCTAGCTGCCTCTGAGGCTGTGCACCACTTGGGGGCACTGTTGCTGAGTCCCATCCACTGGGGAGTCCACCAGATGCATCTTGTTATTCAGCCTCTCTCCTTTCTGTCTTGATTTGTTTTTCTGGATGACTTGGCTAGCATCTCCTTCTCTGAGCATCTCTTCCTCCAGCTTCCACAGCCCCGGACTCTCCCAGGCTACCTGCATCCACTTCTGGGGTTTTTCTCTCCCACTGCCTGTCCCTGGTGGTCCCTTTGCTCCTATCACAGGCATCATGGGCTGGCCACAGCATATTGCATGGCCTTGTAGCTTTGTGATCACTGGGCATTGTTGAGTACACACACACACACACACACACACACACACACACACACACGATGTCTTAAGAAAAATCATAGCTCCCTGCTATACATATGGACTATGTCCTGTTTTCCAGAGTGTAGCACCTGCTCTCCCATAGCATCCAAAGTAGAAGCCTAGAACCACCCCTGGCTCCTCCTAACACATACATGTTCCACCTAAAGTCCTACAGAGGTGTGGAACTATTTTCTCTCTTTCAACCCATCTTTGTTCACTAAACATCTCTCACCTTGATGGCTCTAACTAGTGTTCCTATTTCCAAAGGGTCCTCTTTGGAGTTAATCATTTGCACCATTGCAATTATCCTGTTTTCTTCTCTATATGTATGAGTGTTTTGCCTATATGTATCATGTGCATGCAGTGCCTGTGGAGGCCAGAAGAGGGCGTCAGATCCTTCAGGAACTGTAATTACAGAGGGTTGTGAGCCACTACATGGGTGCTGGGAATTTAGCTTGTGTAGGTAGAATGTTTCTCTCCTGCCTGCCTGTTCCCAAATACCCAGCAGCCGCTTCCCAAATAATTGACTTGGAGGCTTAATATTACTTACAAATGCTCAGCTGGTAGCTCAGGCTTATTACTAACTAGCTCATACACTTACATTAACCCATAATTCTTATCTATGTTTAGCCATGTGGCTAACTTTTCTCAGTGCAGCGTTCTCATCTTGCTTCCTCTGCATCTGGCTGGCAACTCCTGACTCTGCCCTTTCTCTTCCTAGAATTCTCATAGTCTGGTTGCTCTGCTTTATACTTCCTGCCCAGCTACTGGCCAAGCAGTGTTTTATTAAACCAATTTGAGTGACAAACCTTTACAGTGTACAAGAGCATTATCCCATATGAAGTATTTTCTCTGAATTTGTCAATTGTTAATGGACCAGACATTGTTGATGTAATTATTGCTTGTATATATTGTATATAGTTATTGTACTTATTATATATAGTTTCTCTTATTTTAGTTATAACCTTCTTTTTTTTAATTTTAGACCCAAAAGGGGAAATGTGATATTTTGTTTGTGCTCTAACAAATAAATCTTTGCTGGAGATCAGATTGTGGAGCTAGCCATTAGAGGCCAGGCAGTGGTGGCACATACCTTTAATTCCAGCACTTGGGAGGAGGAAACAGAAAATGATATGACTGGGCAGAGAGAGGAAGTGATTAGGTGGGGTGGAGGCAGGAGCTCGGCCCTTTTAGACTGAGGATTCGGTAGAGGTAAGAAGTCTCTCTAGGCTGGAATGACAGGAGGGATGCCATGCCCACCTGGCACGTGTGTGGGTTTCAGGGATCCAACTCCAGTCCTCTTGTTTGCCCAGCAGGTGCTTTAACTGCCGATTCTTCCCCGGCTTGAGCCATCACATTTATTGATTTATTGATTTGTTGATACTAAATTCGTATAGACATCTGGGAAGAGGGGGTAGTGTGTGTGTGTGTGTGTGTGTGTGTGTGTGTGTGTGTGTGTATGCTCTTGCATGTGCATACGTGCCAGAGTATGCATGTGAAGGTCAGAGATTGATTTGTGGAAATCAGTGTGGTTCTTTCCTTCTTCCATATGGGTTTGGGTACCATAGGTCATCAGGCTTGGAGGTAATCAGCTTTACCCACTGAGCCATTTTGCTGGCAATTTTGGAAAGGATGATCAGGCCAACCTCATCAAGACATAACATTTTAGCAAGACTTTATTATTATTATTATTATTATTATTATTATTATTATTATTATTATTATTATTGGTTTTTCGCAACAGGGTTTCACTGTGTAGTTTTGGATCCTGTCCTGGAACTCACTTGGTAGCCCAGGCTGGCCTCACACTCACAGAGATCCACCTGGCTCTGCCTCCTGAGTGCTGGGATTAAAAGCATGTGCCACCACTGCCTAGCTTAGCAAGACTTTAAAAGAGTAAAAAAGGAAGATCTGTAGGTACTGGAGAAAAGAGCATTCAGGGTAGAGGGAATAGGCAGTGCAGAGGTCCTGGGGCAGAAGCCGCCTGGCTTGTTTGAGGGATGGGGAGCAATTTGTGAGTGTGCAATGGGGCATGAGGAGCAGTGCTTGGAAGCCAGCGTTGGCCTGACTTGGCTTTGAGTGCTAGGGAAATGGTACTCTCTGCAAAGTGCTGAGCAGAGGAACGGTGTGCTCTGAACTACATTTCAAAAGGACCGTCTAGACACAGGCTCCAACTCTTTGACTGTGAGTGGCCTCAGGACCTTTACAGTTCACTTCTGCCTACAGCCCTAGACCCATGTCCTGTGCCATCAGCATCTCCTAAACTTTCTCCCTCACCCCAGGCCTTCTCTGCCACGGTCCCTTGTGCAGGAAGGCCATCATCCTCTTTGGTCTAGCTCTCTTCTTTCAGTTCAGTCTTCAGCAGTCAGCTCAAATGCTGTCTCTCATTGCAGTCCCATAGCCCTGGGCTGGATGCTGAGCTTTCTCATCAGCTCCCGGAACTTCTGTTACCCCCCTTTCATGCTTATTTTCTTCATCTCCTGGGCCCACAGCCTTTTGCACCTCTGATGTCTGGGAGGCAGGAAACCTCACCTTATCCTTCCCCCTCCCACATCGCCTATGACGGACAGTGATGCACATAGGTTAAAAAAAAAATGTGACTCACAAGAGGATTCTGACTGAACTGGTGCTGCTGAGGTCTTAGACATCGAAATCAAGTACCCAAGGCCACATGGCCAGGTGGTCCCAATGCCTTGCTGAGTGTTTCCTGCATGACACTGTGACACCCCTTGTATGGGCTTCTCTGAAGCTCTCCTTAGGGCAGGGAACCGAACGGGTGAGACAACAGAGTCGTGGAGGTGAGGCCGGTGCTCAGGCACAGCCCACCTACCAAAGTCACATTGGGCTCACTCACCTGCCCTCTGCTCAGCTGGATGTACACGGATGCTTCTCCAAGCCCAGCTGGGGCTCTTCTCCAGGGTAGATCCCCTTTCACCCAGAGTGCCTCATCAGCATTACAACGAGAGAAGGGGGCTCAGCCCCGTGTTCCTGTGGCCACAGTGTAGGTCAGCCTTGGCAGAATTTGAGAGCTTCTGGACTACCCCCAGCATCTGAGGGCCTCATGCCCTTCCTTGCCAAAGCTTGGAGGGTAGGCAGGAAGAGCAGCCGGGTTCTCCTAGCTTTATTCTCTTGTAGAGAGAGGATCTCACAGACAGACAGGAGGACGGACTGGTCATTGTAGAGAATGAAATGCAGTTTTGTACCCATTTCTCTCCCTGATAGAATCAGTCCCCCAAGTACCCCCCTTTCTTCCCATAGAGAGCCAAGAATCAGACTTTAGATCCCCATGACAAAGCAGGCCTCCTCCTCTGCCTGTTTCCTTATAAATATTCCAAGGTGAGGCTGCCAGCAGGTGATTCATTTACCAGGGCTATCACTCCGTGCAGCTGTGGCCACCGTGTCCAAGCAAATGACTGACTGACTGTGGCTCGCCCAGAGCTCAGCCTCCTCATCTATTTTACAGGAGAGCAGGGTGATTCACTCATCTCTGGTTTCAACTCCTGCCTGCCAGAGGATTTAAAAATGCTCCGAATCTGAAAGGCCACCGGGATTTCATGAGGTCTATTGGCCATGCACCACTTCTCCTGCTTCGGGCTGCTCTGACATCTCTATGCTGGGCCTTCCCAAACTCCCTCAGAGGAGGCGAGTGGGGGAAGAAGTGGAGAAGCTTCTTCTCCACACTTCTGTGTGTGGGGCACACTTGTAATACCCTCCCGGTATTTGGGAGGCTTAGGCAGGAGAGTCACCATGAGTTAGAGGGAAACCTGGGCTGTATGTCGAGACCCTGTCTTCCAAAATCAGAGAGGGCCTGGAGAGATGGTTAAGTGGGTAAGAGAGCTGGCTGCTCTTGCAGAGAGCTTGCATTGGATTCCCACATGGTGGCTTGAAACTGTCTTGAACTCCAACTCCAGGGGAACCGACGCCTTTTTTCCATCCTCTGTGGACCCGCATACACTCAGACACGTATATACATAAAATAATAGAAAAACAAAAATAAGTATCTTTTTTTTTTAAATATCTTTTAAGAATAGAAGAAGTAGGGGATACACAGACACACACACACACACACACACACACACAGAAAGAGAGAGAGAGAGAGAGAGAGAGAGAGAGAGAGAGAGAGAGAGAGAGAGAGAAGACCCTTTTTTCACAGCCTGATCTGTAGCTACCAGGACTCTTTCCTTCCCTCGCATACTAAACTTCTCAGGTCCAAGAGCTCCTTGGGAGGCAGATAAGCATAGGGAAT